>NW_007726734.1:0-62903 GCF_000696425.1 Galeopterus variegatus
CATAATAATCATATACATTGTATATTGACAAAATAAAAAATTAAAAAAAAAAAAATATATGCAGTACTACAAAAAACACAATTTAGCTTTCTAAAAAAGGCCTTTTAGCTAAAAGCCTTTTATATCTATATTAGGCCCTTTATATCTATATTTAGATATAAACTGAGAGATTTACCATCAAATGAAACTGTTACAATAACAGTATTGCTTAAATAAAGATGGTAGTAGTAAAAATATAACAATTTAAAATCAGGAAGTAATATTTTATTAAGAGATTATACACTTAAATTTATGACAATACACACTAACATTATGCTAATTAATTTTAAAGTTTTAAAACAGTGACATCTTGTGATGTTTATAAAAGATTATACAATCTCAAATTGAGTGTAAAAACGTACACATACTTTTAACTGTATCCATTTTTTAGAATCGGATTTTATGTATCCTAAAGTTATGAATTTCATTAAAACTGGCTTTTTTAGTTAAGATCATTTTACTTCTACATGACTTTATTTATAGAACTTAAAGATTCTAAGGTCAAACTCAAATTGGTTGAACTATAAATTTATCATTTTCACGAGAATAATATTTGATGTGACTAATGTGGTCATTTTTATGCTATCCTTGGGCGACAATATAATGGTGTAGGAATCAGATTTCTGGTATCTAAAAGTTGGCTTTGCCACTTGAAGACCTTAGTAAATATATTTAAATTCTATGTTCCTTGATTATCTAATCTGTAAAATGGGCATTATAATAGTTCTTACTTATAGGTTTGTTACAAAAATTAGATGAGTCAATACACATATATAAAATATTATATATGCTATATATTAAATAATAATTAAAATATGAGATGTCTTTATATATGTGTGTGTTTATGTATATGTATGTATCTGTCAGTGCCTAGTACATAGGAATTTTTGCCTGTTGTTACACTGGTTTGTTTTTGATATATACTTCAAAGTTAAAATACATTATAAGTAATGGCATTCTGCTAATTTTATGAATATATCCTATGTTTTTCCAAATTAAAAGGTTTTGTTATTTATTTTCTTCATTCATTCATTTTTGTTTGTCACATTTATAAGCTTTGGGAACAAAGCTGCTGTCCTCATGGAGTTTACATTCTAGGGGACTGTCAAATGTTCTGAGCTGAAGCACAGGAAAGGTCAGGTCTAGAGATGTAGACTTGAGCATCATTCCTCAAAAGGTGAGAAGTTGAAATTATATCTTATTCATCTGTGTCCCCCACAACATCTAGTCTAATGTCCTACAAACAGCTGACACTAAGTAGATCTTGGCAGAGTGAATAGAAGTCGCCCCTTCTATCTATGGCATCAAACTGCCTCCCCCAGCCTTCATCTCTTTATACCTCTAATTAAAGCCTTCCTGGACCTTACCTCTTTTTCTTTCTCTCCTACTTTTATTTTGTTGCATAACAAATTATCATAAACTCTGCAGTTTAAAACAGCATGCATTTTTTGTCTCCACATTTTTGTGGGTCAAGAGTCTACACACAGTTTGGCTGCATCATCTGCTCAGGGTCTCACAAGGCTGTGACTGAAGTGTCAGCTGGACTGCATTCTCATCTGGAGGCTCAACTAGAGAAGACTTTACTTTTGAACTCATTCGTATTGCTAGCAGAATTCATTTCCTGTGTCTGTATGACTGAGGGCCCAGCTTCTTGCTGACTGTTGGCTGGAGGCCGCCTCTTGTTCCTGAAGGGAGCCTACGGTTCCCTGCCTTTGGCCCTCTTCATAGGCAGTTTACAACATGGCTGTTGGGTTCTTCCAGGCTAGCAGGGGAATCTCTCACTCTGGACAGCTGAGATAGAGTAACTTAAAGTAATGCAATCATAGTTGTGACATCCCATAGCCTTTGCCTTGTTCTATTGGCTAGAAACCAGTCATAGGTTCTGCCCACATTCCGCCTATACAAGTGTGGTCTCCAGGAGGTGGGACATTTTGGAGGTCACCCTAGGGTGTACTCACTGCACTTCCCATCTTGTTTAAGTTCCTGTAATTCCTCATGCATACAGCTCTATCTTACTGCATTACTGTGTAACCCTCTACTAGTAACATGCCCTTGGTTGTCTGTCTCCACCTCTAGATCTTTCACGGCAGAGACCTTGTCCTGACCTCTCTGCTTCCCTTTGCACCAAGCATAAACCTTGGCATGTAATTGGTCTCAGTGAACTTTTATTTTTAACAGCTTTGTTAAGGTGTAATTCATCAGTGAACTTTTAATAAACAAATGAAGGTAGACACAGGATTAACATATTGCATATTTTAAAGCATTTGCTGATCATTTTTAAGGGAATGGTCTAATTGATTCTATGTTTAAAGTTGTATTGACTCTTCCTTCAAGACAATAATGGCAAAAATGAATTAGGACATAAAATAATTTTAGGATTGCTTCTAGAGTTATACAACTATTAAATTTTTTTCATAATACAACTTCATGACATATCATGTTATCTAACCAGATAATTTTTTTTTTCTTCTAGATGAGCAAGAGATCGTACAAAAACGCACTTTCACAAAATGGATCAATTCTCATCTGGCCAAGGTATAGAAAACTACCCAGAGTTATAGGTTTACTTAGTTTGACCCAATAAATCATTAAGTGCACAGTATAAAGGGATGCAGCTACCACTATTGTCACTATTATTAATCAATTATATCAGCAATCCTATTGGTTTAATTGCTAAGTATAGCATTTGCTGATATTGCCTCTGGGAAGAGATGAGCTGATAGTTGGAGTCAATAGTTACTGCATGTCAATTCTATGAATCTCGATGAAATATTTTATCCAATTTATTCTATACTACTGTGTGTGTCACATCATATAGTTTGATGTCAAAATCTGTGCTGGATTTTGTTTGTGTATGTGTGTTTCTGTTTGGAACAGAAAGAAACAGTGAGTAGTCTGTGCTGAGAAAAAAATTTTATCTGGAGATTATGACATTGTCTGTGCTCCTCTCTTGGGTGTTTTGATAAAAAAAAAAAAAGTAACCATGGTGTCAGGACACTAAAAAAACTGACATAATTCTAAGATTATTCACACTAACATTAGGTTGTGTTAGGTGACTATATGTCTGTACATTGTAATGTCTTTGAACATAAATACTAATATAAAAAAATTTTTAATCTTGTTACATTTCAATAAAATTAATCTCTTATACTGCTGATGGAAAAATAAGCAAACCAAGAAAAATCATGTTTGTAAAAATAAATTCAGATGATAAGTCAATTGTCTGAATTCAGTTATAGGATCCTTTTGCTGAGAGCACTTCCTGTAGTATGTAAGGCACAACCTTATGGGCAGTTTTTGATCAGAGACTTCCCCAAAGCCTTTTTTATAGTTCAGAAACAAAAAAAGAATGGCAATTTATTTTAACCCCATTCTACAAATTAACTTTACTTCTACAATTAACTTACTTTGTGTCTATGCTAGGCTTTGGAGACAGGAAAAAATTAGTAAGACGCCTTCCCCAGCCTTGAGAAACTCATAATCCAGCAATGAAGACTAGAACAATATTTCTAGATATGGGATAAACTAGGGTCATCCTTTCTATATTCTCTTTTCAAAAGCCACTTGGATGAGAGGGCATTTCTCTGGCCCAGGATCTGCTCCGTACAAAGGCAGTGAACTCAGTAGACTTGATGACTTTGGGGCTCGTTTTTCTCAAGCCTCGTTGGTCCAGTTGGCTGCTACTTATACCACAGAATTGTCATCAGTGGGAGAAGATTTTTTTTTTTCCAAAATGAAAATAGAGTTATTGGTTTTTTATATTGTAAAAAGGTTTTGTGCTAATTGTAAACAATATTACTAATAAACTTCTTATAAAGTATAAAGCAAAAATCATCTTAAATCATACAATCCAGATTAAAATATTGGTCACCATTTTTCTACACACAGACACACAGTTTTATATAAATGGTTTTATAGGATACTGTTCTGGAAGCCTCTGTTTCATTCAACACACCTTTCCATGGCAATAGATAGAGCTACGTTGTTATTAATGGCTGAATAATTTTTGCCTATTGATAGTCATTGATGTGGTTTCCAGTTGTTTAATATTATATAAAATATAACAGGGAAAGTCCTTGGACATATAGCTTGGTACATTTGTGTGATTTTTCTTCTCCAGATAAATTTCTAGACTTGGGTGAATAGCCAACAGGTATGCACTGCTATAATTTTAATATATATCAAGAGCTAATGAGAATCCCCATTTCCTTGCACTATTAAAACACTTCAAAGTTTTTAATAGTGTTTTACAATCCGATTGGTTAAAGAGTTTATAATTAATTTTTATGCATTTTTTGAAATAGAAGTTACATATTTGTTGTAAATGCTTTTAAAGTAGATTTCTTGGGATACACTTATCTATGTACTGAATACTTTTTAAAAAGGGAGAATCAGAATGCATGTCGTAGCATATGGGATAAGAAGGTTCTTTGTGGAAGGATTATATGCCAAGAGCTTATTTTCAGATTTGATTTTATTATCGTTTTATCGTTTTACATATTCCTCTGATAGCTGGTTATCGTGGCTATGAGAAGTAGACTCTACCAATGTCTATCCTTTTCTGGTCTCTTTTCCAGCCCAGCTATGTGACCTCACTCCTGCTATTTGTGATCTAAATATCTAAGCCTTATTACTTAATGTGTAGTGCAATCCTCTCTCATTCACGAAATCGTTTCTGACCACCTTGGAAAAGAGCCTGTCCCCTAGCCAATGCTCCGAGAACGTCAGTGTACCCCTGTACCCTCTTGTAGCAGCACCCTCCACCTTCCCTGGTTTCCTACCTCTGTAGAATCTGAATTCTTAGCCCAGAACCTGCAACATAGGAGGAGAAGTTTGGCATGTATTAAATTATTTTGTACTTTTTCATATCTCACCTTACCAACAGCATTGGGAATTTGTAAACATTATAGTTTGATGTCATATGCTAATTCTTGGCATTTCTTTATACTTCTAACTGCTCAAGCACAGTGCTGAGTACCACACAGAGATGCTTAAAGAAAAAAAAAAAACAGCAAAGAGTCTTTATCTATTCTTATTTTGCTTGAATAGTAAAGACATCATATGGTGAAAAAATTAAATAATGACTAATTTCAGACACTGTCCTAAGTGCTTAATGCAGGTTATTTGATAGCATTCATCTTCATATGCCTTGAAGTTGGTACTGCCGAGATTTGAATCCAGACAAGAATCTAAAGTCCATGTGTTTCCTCCACATTACACATTTTTGCATGAATGGTATCATTTTGAAAGTCCCAGAAAATTATTAGATCCACAACTGACCCATTATAACCTTAATGTAATAGAGATATTTTTATCCTTCTTTTTTTTTCTCCTTTACAATTGCAAATTTTTTCTTCCTTGGGTCATCTTGAAAACTGAACACTGTAGCAGAAGAATGATACATGCACTTGCTATCTCGAATGTATTTATACCAACATTGTAGTATCTTGTTAAACAATAGCCGAAATCCACACATTTGTGGCAGGATATTTTCCTTTTCTGACTCACTTATATTTGAAAAGCATTCTAACCCCAGTACCCCGCTGTGGCAATTGAGAGCTTTAGGATAGCAGTAGAGCCGATAGTTATGTCTGCATCTCTCTGGGCAGCTGATCACATGTTTCCTTACTCATCTCTTTCTCTCTTCCTCCTCCTTTGCTCACCTTCATCGCTATTTGTTTCCATTTCCAGCTCTATCTCTTTCTCATTCTCCCTTCCACCTCCCTCCACCTCTGTGCCATCTCTGTCTCTCCCTGGCCCATCTCTTCCTCTGCTACACCTGTACCCCACTCCAATCGGTTTTAATCTCTATCTCAATCTCCCCATTTCCATCTTTATCCCCATTTCTATCTCTATCTATCTGTATCCTATTCCTACAAAAACATGTGCAACTTGCAAATCCTGGGCTTCAGAGTCTCACTGAGGTCACATTTATGTATACTCCTAAATTAAAATGAGATGGAAGCACACTCTTCCTTCCCCATTCCAGTGTGCTCCCTTACTTCTGAGAATTCTGAAAATGATACTATCTGATTGCAACAGAAAAGAGGTCAATTTCATGTTTGATCTGGCCTCTGAACCAAGACATTACGTCACTTTCCGGCTGACTTTGTGAGAGGGCTTACTCCCAAAGCCGTTCTGGGGTGCTAGAGTATGCTTGGTCACATCCCTCTAGCACCCCATGGACATGGACTATAGGCACACATGCATGTGTGTGTACGCACACACATCATTATTGAGCTATGTTCTGCAGAAGCATACATTCTACCCAGAGCCTCACTAAGTCTGTCATGCATACAGCTTCTTAAGTTTTTGATCTTTGGCTCCTGATCACTTAGCAGCACCTATCAGCAGCACATAGATAACTTCCCCAGATGACAGGTTTTCAGTCACAGAGGAAACCCAAAGTCATACTTAAAAACATTTCCCACTAGAGAAAATAATCCACAAAGGAGCAACTTGACAAGTCTCAGAGTCTTTCCTTATTTTACAGAGCTTTTTGAAGCCAAGTTTTCCTCTTTCATCTTTTTTTACTCAATAACAGCAGCAGGTGGTTTGTCCTATGACTAAGAAACATTCTGCCCCAAGGATGGAGAGATAACTGCTGACAGCTTTGAGAGGACCTGGTGTCCTATAATTTGCTGGGTCAGGTTGAGGCTGGTTTGGTGTGTTGTTTGGTGTGTTTGCTGGTTCTTCTTAGTCTAGTAATTACTTCATCTACTTTGTCAATGGATTTTGACCTTGTATTAGTCAGTTTGGGCTGCTATAACAGAATACCAGAGATTGTGTTGTTTAAACAACAAACATTTAATTCCCACAGTTCTAAAGGCTGAAAATCCAAGATCAAAAAAACAGCAGATTTGGTTCTTGGTGAAGGTCCTCTTCCTGGCTTGCAAATGACTTCCTTCTCCCTGTGTCTTCACAAGGCAGAGAGAGAGAGAGAGAGAGAGAGAGAGAGAGAGAGAAAGAGAAAGGGCACGCTCTGGTCTCTCTTCCTCTTACTATACTAACACTAATCAATCCCACGATGGGGATGACTCCATGACTTCATCTAAACCTAATTACCGCCCAAAGATCCCACCTCCAAATACCATCATGTTGGAGATTAGGGCTTCAACATATGGATTTTGGGGGACCACAAATGTTTAGTCCATAATAGGCCCCAAGTGCAGCCGGAGGCCTGGCTTGAAGCACATGAGAATTTCCACTAAACCTATAACTACTCTGGAATGACGGCTGTAACGAGCTTGTCTTCCCTTTCATGTCTGATGCTTCCTGTGTGGTAATCCCTGTTACACTCATACATGGCTCTGTGCTTTGGAATTTTTTCGTATAATCTGACAACCAAACCATTTAACAGGGTTAAAATGCATTTTATTCCTTGGTTGTTTCAGCAATTTTCTGTTGACATCTACCAATAAAGGTAAGAAAATGACCCATGTCAAAAATATTTTTTATGCTCATAATCAAGATAGTAGTTTTAAATTACCTATTTCTTATGTTACATGATATATCTGGTTATTTCATCTATGAGAACAAGAAAGGAGAAAAGTGCTAACTAAATTAACCAGGAAAAAAAAGTTTGAACTCTTTTCTGGAATGCAACTTATAAATATTTTGTAGGATTTCTATTGTCTGAGAATTTTTGTACAACAGTTAATGGAATTTATGTGGATTTAAATTAGAATGACAAATCTTAAATTCTATGATAATGTCTTTCTACTGCAATGCCTTCTTTAAAGTTTTAAGCAGCCTAAAAAAAATAAAAATCTTATATTAATGAACAATTTAAAAGACTTCATATTTGGAAAGAAAATTTATATCTATTTTCTCAAAAGCTTTGAAAATTGATCACTTCCAAAAATACCTTTTATAATAGGCTTAAGAGCTGGGATGTGTAGTTGAGAAGCAATAAAGTTGGTCTTTCTGTCCTAAAGTCATTCAGTCTTGGGTGCATTAGGACATGTTCAAAAGATGCATATGAAGATGAACTTGGAGAGGTTGTTTAACAGGAAATTTTTATTTTTGTTCTTGTTCTTGACTGCTTGCCCCATTGCAAATTAATAAACTGTTTACTTATGATTAAATAAAATAATAAGCCCTTTCACTGATGACATTCGATCCTTTTGTAATAATTCTTTATAAATATTATGACAGGAGTATGAAGGGATAGGGTGCTAATCCAAACACAATGTGTTTTTTAAAAGGTGTATTTTTTAAAAAACAAAAAACGTTATTAATAGTAGGAAAACAAACCTAAAGATTATGTCTGTGTGTGTTTATGCCATTTTTATTATACGGATGTAGATCATATTTGTGGGTATAATTATCTGTTCCTTTTTTGATGTTTGCTTTGTTTTCAAATTGAAGTCTATATGCTTCTGTAATTATGCAAAACATTGCAAATCACAATTGTAAATATACTGTGATATAACATTAACAAGAATGAGTGGGTTGTAGTTATCTCATACACCTGATATTCCTTTCAGGGATGGGGCTCCTAGACATGGAATCTATAATTTTCTTCCTTTTCAAGAAGAAATCTATATTCTCCTATTCTGTTAGCTCTGTTAATGAGGCATGTCTTGGGGTTGGGTAGGTGGAACCAATGCCTTCAAAAGTGGAGAGGTCAGAAAGAACATGGTGCAGTAAAGGGAATAAAAGCAGTTCAGAATACCAGGAGTGAGTTGGCAGCAGGAAAACTGAGAATTGGTCAAAGTCCAGTCCTTAAGAGAGTTCGGACACTGTTTTCATGGGCAGCAGAAGACATTAAATAATCTTAAGCAAGAAAATTAAATGATCACTTTGGCACTAAACCTCTCTCTCTCTAACATAGGTCACTAAGTTCAGTTCTAGACAAAGAAATTACTTGATAGAGACTTGAGTTGGCAGTTAGGAGGTCATTGGCCCCCAGTGGGAGTGGTCATGTTATCATAGAAACCAGACTCCAGCAATCTGATGAGTAAATGAGAGGTAAGGATGTTACAACACTGAGTATATATTCCATGTTTACGTGATAGAGTATTAACTAGTGCAGAAAGTTTGATCTGGTAAGAGCTGTTTTCATAAATGGTGGTCTTGATTGTGTGTCTGTATGGAAGTGTTGGGGCTCAGAGAATGATACCCCAAAGTGAAGGCCTAACAAGCAGCCTCAGAAGCAAAGTCTCTCTCTGACCTGCTGCTGCTCTCCTGTCTCTCACCCCTGTTTCTCCCGTGAAGTCATAGAAACTAGAGTTCTTCTTCCTCAAGGTGGGTCATAGAAAAGCAGAATCCTTTTCCCCCAAGCCAGACATAATGACTACAATTATTTCTTTAACCTTCCCCCTCTTCTATGTGTAATAGCTGCCCATAAATAAATTAGAACCCTCACTTCAGGGGGTCCTGCTGCATACCTGGGAGGAAGGGATGTCACGCAGAGAGATTATGTATCTGAACAGACAGGCCTCCCTGAGTTCCCCACTCGGTCTATTAGCATTAGATTCATATTCTTTTTGTACAATCAATTTCTCCACTGCTGCTCCTGCAGCAGACAAGCTAAGCATAAAAACAGACAATCTTCCTGCATCTTTGAGTTCTCAATCTGAAGGCTCCAGTGTCACAAAAACCATGATAAAATAAATTTATTATGCGTTTTCTCCTATTAATCTGCCTTTTGTCAGTTGATTTTGGTGAAGCTGACCAGAGTGGGTGTGAATGTGCCCACGTGTGGGGCAGGCAGAGGAAAGAAGATACAGTGAACTGGACTTGAATTTGAAGGATCCCCACCTAATGGCCACAGATTTCTTAGGCTTAAGAATATAGTCTTTGCATTTTTGAGCAAATAAATTATATTAGGACAAATATGTTTGGATCTGACAGTTAAAAATGGTAGTTCTTACACATTTTAAAGTTTATCTCAGAAAATTGCTAAATGTTATGCAAAATCCATAGACTATTGTAATGGTATAGTATCACCTCAGTCACCCAAAGGGAATCATTTGAACATTTCTTTTCCAAAATAATTTTACAAAAAGTTAGATTTTTTTAATTAGAAAAAGGCAGTATAAGTAACCTTAACATTAGTATCGATTATATTTCTGTTATCAAATGCTTGCAGTTTCACATTTTCTCTCATTTTGTCACATGGGACAGAAAATTACTGGTATTTAAATACCCTGATTTAATCTTTATGTTATTTGGCTGTGAGATAAATAGATGGCTTAGCCCTGAGCCCTTTGAAAAAAAAAATAGGTCTCGAATAGCCATTTTTTAGTGTTTCTATAAATGGAGCTTCTTTTCAATATGCAGTGGGCAGTCCTTTATCCATCTGTCAGCCTCAAATTTATGGAGCCATCCATCAAGGATAGGCAGTGAACATTTTAAATACTGTCTTTGGAATGACCTCAGACATGACGTGAGCATCTTCTCACTTGTTAGAACTTAAAAAAAAAGCATTGTAAAACATGATTTAGGTTCCCTATTAATTGCTAGGGCTGCCATAATAAAGCCACGTACTGGGTGGCTTAAAATGAGAAATTTACTTTCTCACAGTTCGGGAGGCTGGAAGGCCATGGTCCCTCTTAGGCTCTCGGTGGATCTGTCTTGGCCTCGTCCTAGCTCCTGCTGTAGCCGGCAGCACTTGATATTCCCTGGCTTGCAGCTGCCTTGCTGTGATCTTTGCCTCTGTGCATCTCTGTGTCTGTGTCCATATTCTCCCTTTATATAAGGACACTAGTCATATTGGATTGGGCTCCATGCCAATGACCTGATTTTAACTTGATTACCTCTCTAAAGACCCTATTTCCAAATAAGGTCACATTCTGTAGTATTTGGGATTGAAATCTAACATATCTTTGGGGGGAGGGCAATTCAACCCATAACATATTCCATTAAGGGAACATTTTGTTTTAATACCAAGTCAAATGCATCCACGCCTTTAAAAGAAACACTTTGGAGGGTTTTTTTTTCTTTTTCTGTTAATAAACCACGCTAATTATGGCTTTAAATGACATCTTTATAGTCATAAAATATCACTTCATGGTTGCTTTTAGCTTCTCCAGTTGTCTTTCCATCAACAATGCTGAAAGATAACATAACAGGGAAACGCTTTCTGAAAAGAATTTTACTTCCATCTGTTTCCTTGTACACACTTTGATGGGACTATTAATGATCTAAGACAAAAAAATACAGATGCAAAGAGGAAAAGGTAAATATAATAATTCATTACCCCAGAAATCATTCTTTGTTTTTCTAAAGATATGTTAAGCATGTGAGGTGATGGGTATGTGAATTAGCTTGATTAGTAACTTCATAATGTATACATATATCAAAATAGCACATTGTATACCATACATACATACATACATATATATATACACACACACACACACAATTTTTATTTGTCAATTATACCTTCATAAAGCTGGAGAAAAAATAAATTTACTTTAATCTGTTAATCCTAAACATACTGATAAATTAGTTATTTACAAATATGCAACTAAAAGATGGCAAAGGAAATCACCACTTAAAAATGAGTAGCATTTATGTTTATTTGTAAGACATATTAATTTATTGATAACAGGAATATAAGATCTCAAAATTTTATGCAGATTAATAAACATTTTGATATTTGTCAAAGTGCATTCTTCAGAAATATATTTTATATATTCATACATTCATTCAACAAATATTTTCGTTGAAAAATATTAAAAATAGAATTACTGTATAATCCTGCAATTGCACTTCTGGCTATATATCCAAAAGAACTGAAAGCAAAGCCTTGGAGAGATATTTGCACACCCATGTTCATAGCAGCATTATTCACAATAACCAGAAGGTGGAAGCAATGCAGGTGTCCACTGACGGAAGAATGGATAGACAAAATGTGGTCTATTTATACAATGGAATAGTATTCAGCCTTAACAAATGCTCTCTAATAAACTCGGCAAAGAAACTGTTCTGTTGAGACCTGATGGAAGAGGGGCCAGAGGAGGAGGGAGAAAAGTTAGAGGTTATTGAAGTCATCCAGGCAACGGACTGGTAACTTGGACCAAGGTAGTAGGAGAGGAAGTGCTGACAGGTGATTGGATTCTGGATGAATTTGAAAATAAAGCCAATCAGATTTGCTGATGGATTAGATGTTGTTGTGAGCAAACGAGAGGAGTCCAGGATAACCCCAACTTTGTACTGAATAAAACAAATAACTTGGGGAGTAGGCTTCTTTCATAGTATATAGCCAAAAGAGCTTGATTACATCTGAAAATTGTTAAGAGCAGTTTTCTGAGCAGAGTTAAAGCTGGGCTGGAGGGCAGTTCTTGCCTTTGGGATATTTATTCGGAATTGAATTGAATAATCAAGGAAGTGGAAATGATTATGCTGTCATGGGAAACAAAAAAGAATGGGTGCTGTCTTTCTACCTGTGCCAAGTAGAGGTGGAAAATAATCACAGTAGTGCTTTATAAAGGGAATGAAAGAAAAACAGGTTGCACACAAAATTTTAAAGTTACTTCACCTTGTTTCTGGAGATATTAGGAACATACAATTAGATTTTTTGAATAAAATGACAAAACGTTTAGATAATTTTACTCGGCTCCTGTCAGTGTTTATAATCATGGTTTTATTTATCTGGTCCAAGGCTAGTTTGGTATTTTGTGATGTTTTAGTGTGATGGGCTCTTTGCCAGCCTTTGGGGAGGTAACTTGCTCCACATCTGCTGGTCAACCTCTCTTCCCTTCCCACTCCTCTCTCTGTTCCTGTTGTTTAGCTTGTTGCTCCCACCCAGCAGATAACCATCAGAACATGCAAAAATTCTACACTGGTCCTGTGATGGGAATTTTTTCCCATACGCTGTCTCTCAACATGTGAAATAGTTTCTACCCAAAACTTACATAAACCAGAAGTAGTGTTTTGTCTGGTTTGAGACTTGGTGAGCCAGCCTGTGCACAGAGATTTCAAGCCATTCCTGAAGACCTCCCTACACACTGAGCAGAAGGCAGTTTTGTGATATCTCAGGCCATGATTATTCATCATGTTTAGTGACCCTGGCCTCACTCAACAGTATGTGTGTCTCAACTAGTGCAAATAGTTATTTATCTGTGTCTGTGATTTTCCTTTAGACATTTTGTAGTTAAGTTTTATGGATATCCAGCAATTACAAATATTAAACCATATGATATGTATTTAGTATTTTAAAGTAAAATTCTATGGCTTTTTCTATCATTAAATGTTTTGAGAGCTTTCCCCAAAAGGGAGAAGCATTTGGTAGAAGATGAAAAGAGATGATGGTAGATGGGCACGTGGATTGGTCCTGGGCATGAGACAGTAATTTTACCCTTTCTTTGCTAAGGACTAAATCCTTAATACTGAAAATCTACTTTATAGCTGCATGATACTGGTCATGAAGGACTCTAAGATTCTAGAAGATGTGTAGATATCCACTGATGAAATGGTGATATGCTAGTAATGTTTCAAAGACGGTTTCTATTCTTCCATGTAGCAGCCACTATGGAAGACAGTATGGCAGTTCCTCAAAAAATTAAAAATAGAATATAATCCTGCAATTGCACTTCTGGCTATATATCCAAAAGAACTGAAAGCAGAGTCTTGGAGAGATATTTGCACACCCGTGTTCATAGCAGCATTATTCACAATAACCGGAAGGTGGAAGCAATGCAGGTGTCCACTGATGGAAGAATGGACAGACAAAATGTGGTCTATTTATACAATGGAATATTATTCAGCCTTAAACAGGAAGGAAATTATAACACCAGCTACAACATCGATGAACCTTGAGGACATGATGCTAAGCGAAACAAGCCAGTCATAAAATGACAAATACTATGTGATTCTATTTATATCAGATATTGATAGTAGTTAAAACTACTGAAAATAAAGTAGAGTGGTGGTTTCTAGGGTCTGAGGGGAAAGAAAAATGGAGAGTTATTGTTTAACGGGTACAAAGTTTAAGTATTGCAAAATGAAAATAATTCTGAATATTGGCTGCATAACCATGTGGAAATACTTAATACTACTGAACCGTATACTTAAAAGTGGTTAAAATGGTAAATTTTATGTTATATATATTTTAGCACAATGAAAAATTTAGAAATTAAACTTATAAAAAAATACAGTCAGGTTCCTCTGAAAATGAACACTCCCATCTCTACAAAATGATTTTTTTTTTTTGACCACTTATGTGAATCTCATTGAGCGGGAGTGGGGAGGCACTATAATGTAAATTTTCACACTCAGAATGATGTTTGAAAACTAATAAATTAGACACACATGTCAGTTATGCTTCATTTTGTTGCAGGTACATGAAATTAATTTTAGATTATTTAACCCAAAACAGAAATCTATTGAAAGGATCTGGGGGCCTCAGAGTATAAGAAGGAAAGCAGATTGGGCAGTAAAGGGTTAAATCAGCAGGCCTGGGTTGCTCAAACCTTGCACATTCCAAAGAAAGGCCTGTCTTTAAGAATGGCCTTTGGCTGGTTTCTGGGAGACAACCTCTGAGCACTTGGAATGTTCCACTCAATAAGCTTGTTTTTGTGTGCCTGAGGTCTTGAGCCATTCTGTATTTATATAGTGAACCTGAGTTTTTGTGTGCCAGCGGCTTTGGCCATGCCGTACCACTTTGATCAGATCATTTTATATTAACAATATGATTTTGGTTAACACCTGCTTTGGCTGGAAGTAGGGGTGAGGGAGAGGGCTGGAGTCTGAGAAGCTGAGCTCAGTCACATAGGTGCTGCTTGCCTATGTGACAGACTCCCAATAAAACCCCTGGACACTAAGGCTTGCATGAACTCCAGTGGTTTGCACCACATTGCACATGTTGTCACACATCAATGACAGGAAAATTAAGCACATCCCGGGGCAGGTCTCTGGCTTTTGGAAGCTTGTGCATGGTTTCTCCTGGACTTCACTCCATGTGCCATTTTCCTTTGCTGATCTTAGTCTGTATTCTTTTGCTATAATAAATTGCAACCATGAGAATAACAGCTTTTCTGAGTTCTGTGAGTCCTTTTACTGAATCAGCAAGCCTGAGGGTTGTCTCGAGAACTCCCAGTCTTGAGAAAGACAAAAGCAAAGTGGCTCTTGGGACCTTAGCAGCAGGACCTAATGACACTAGTCCTTAGGTCACTGCCAGGGAACAATGTGACTCTAGACATCTTCTGGATCCAAGCAGAGAATATGATGGGCCCAGCTTGGTTACTCACATGACAGGATACAGTGTAGCACACTGGGGGACATGGTACGAGTCAGGCGGACTTGTGTCTATGCCAATAACGTTTATACACATGATGCTTCTATTATTACTTTTTAGTCTTTCTTAAATCCACATTTAAAAATGGCTTTTTGTTAACAAATTTGTTAACCAATTAGAGTGGCTGTCACTTTTTCCTATCCATCAGTACTTTTCCTATTGATATGAAACAAAAATCATATTTATAGGTTTGTATATTATTCCGAAAAAGTTAATGTTAATACCTATATTTTATACTAGGCTTCCTGTCTAACAATGTGGCTCAGAGTATAATAAACCTGGGCTCAAGTCCCAGTGACTAAATAAGAGTATGATTTTAGCCAATGGTTTAGTGTCTCTGAGATTCAGATTCCTCGCCTTTACAGAGAGGTACTATTCCCACGTGTGGTTGTTGTATTAAATGAGGTAACACGTAAGAGTCCACGTAACAGTGCTTGACACATCTAGATGTTCAATGATGTTTTATTCATTCTGTCCTCCTTTTCTCTTCTCCTTTCTTCCTCCTTTCATCCCGGTTAAAAAACCTACTAAATTTGAGTATGTAAATAAGCCATAGAGACACTTACTAAATATTAGAATTCTCACATATAATCTATACTAGAAATATCTTGTCATATTTCCTTTGTACGCCGACATTTCTCATTTCATGTATAATTTTTAAATGTGAGACTTCCTTAAATTTTAATTGTATGCCAAATTTTCATTCCTGATTTTTTTAAGTCAAATTATTCTCTTAATATTTTTCACCTAAGGAATGTAATTGTTTCATGGGTCATAAAATAAACTTGTAGCATAGCAAACATGGCCATCCCTTCATGAGTGAAAATACGAAAACAGATGGTGGATAAGGGTTAAATATATATATGTATTCTTAGAGACTAGTAAAGAGACACAAATTATACACACACAGATGCACATGCACAATGTTAGAGAATAGATTATTTTCTGAAAATATAGGGAACAGTCAGTAGAAATTATGTCAAAGATACCTGTGCTCCCCCAGATTTCATAAAGCTCAAGGAGAAACTTTTGATCTCCTTTACGTCCTGAGAGAAAGGGAATGAATCTCATTACACATTATCCAGGGGCTGCTGTGGCAAAAATAAAGGTGGGGGGGGGGGAGAAAAGAGAAAGGACAGTGCTCCGGGAGGTCTGTTCCGCTCGTGGGTGAACTATCAAGGCTGTACCCAGGCAGTGCTGACTCTTCCACCACAGAGGCATGTGCATTTTCCCGGAGGTTTTAGAGACTTTCAGAGGCCACATAATCCTTCTAGAGCCAGAGCTTAGGGTTTAGAGCTAGTTTGAGGAGAGCTTCTAGAAAGGGTAGCACAGAGCCAAGCACCTTTCTCTTCTCGTTTTCTCCCATCTCTCTCTCTGCCCACTTCCTGTCTGAAGGTCCATTCTTTGAACCACCTCAGACTCAGCATGAATATGTTTTGCTTCCACTGTAGAACATACTCAATATGACTGGAAAGGCCAAGGGAGAATATAATTTTCCCAAATATTGTACAAAAAAAGAACTTTTCACAATTTTCTGTTAATAAAAAAAAATAATAATAGTGGTCTCAAAAAGTGCTTGATAGATTTCTATTGAGTGCTAGAAGTTGCAAATTGGTGAGAAATAGGAACAAAACCACATCGTCTTTATTTTCCTTTGAACTATCCTCATTTCCATCTCTTTCTCTTGGCTCCCAGCACTATGACCCAAGTCCTATCAAAGTAGTCCTACTGCTGCTCCAAGTATTTGTATATGTGACAGGAGAAACAATTTAGTTCAAAGATTTTCTATAAAAACAATGTTCCAAAAAATAAATGTGATGTAGTCACAGTAGTAAAGGTCTCCCCTAGTTGATCATTTGCTTATATAAGCAATACCTTATGCAAAACGGGATGGCAAGACTTGTCCAATAATTACCAAGATTTTTTTATCCCACTGTAATTTTTGATAAATGAAGGCACTTCACTGGTGTTATGTAATATTTACATTCACTGATTCATTCAGTCAGTTAGCCAGCAATATATGTTCCACCATGTCTAAGAGAGGACACTTACCTGGAAGGAAGGATTCAAGAGTCATGTCTATGCAGACAAAATGTTGTAAAGGACGAGGACTCAGGAATGAGTTGGTGAGTAGTCACAGTTAGGAAGGAGACAAAGAGAGAGACCTATGAATCAGGCAGGCTGGCCACAGGGTTTGGGCAGGAACAGATGAAGAAGAGGATGGTATCTGCGATGCCCCACGAAGAGAAGACAGTGGGCTACTGACCTGCACCGTGGTCACAGCCGAGCTGAAGGTCAGTTCCAGGAGCCCAGGGCAGGGAGCAGCTCGGGGGAGAAGTAAACGTGCAGCCTCGGTAGTGAGGCAAGAGGGAAAAACCAAGATGCAGAAGTGAGGTCAAGAGAAAAAGTTCTTCAAACTGGCAGAGACCTGTGTCTGTTTAAAGGCAGAACAGATGAATGCTGGCGTTTTATTATTTTTTTGTTGCCAAATTGTCCCGACCCGCGGGATATTCAACGCAGACCCTGGAGGGGGGAGTGGGAATTGGNGGTAGCTAGACAACATCTATGGCCCATATCCATAGAAATGGATAGAATGATTGACAGCGGGACATTGAAAGGGAACTTAGCCAGAAAAACAGCCATCTTTGGGGTAACTAAGACCAAGCAGAATGTTTCAGTCAGCCCTTAACTTGGCAACTGATAATTATCAATTCCTTGAAGTAAGCAGAAGAATCAAGAGACCGCCAGGAGATGAAATCAACAGCTCCTATGTCAATTTACTTCAGAGGGGTGCACCTGCAACTAAGGACTGAAAGTAACTTTCTTGTTTTTCTAACCTCTCTAATTGGNCTGCCTCCTTTTGCCGGACCCCTCCCCACTCTGTGTGCTCAGAACAGGGCTGAGGCGTGTCGTCTACAAGCCTTGTCTTTCAGCTGAGACATCAAAGCTGTGCCCTGCCCCGCCCTGCCCAGAAGGTGTCCAGCAGAGATGGCTGGCCTGCCTGCTCTAAGCCGGCCGTCTCTGCCCCCACCCGAGAAAATGGAGGCAGCTCTGTTGTGGGCACCTGGCCTGGTGTGGTAGGTGGGAGCCAGGCGGGCGGGGAGCAGTCAGGCTTCGCCCCGCAAGTGGGGCTGGGCTGGGGGTGACTCACAGAGCTCGCAGAGTTGGGCCGGTCCGGCGCCCTCCACTCCGTTTCTGTGTCATCTCTGCTGACTTACTTGGCCTTTGTTGTCTCAGGCTGCTCGCTCGAACCTGCAGCAGGGCTTGGGCGCTCTCAGGAGTCTTCTTTTGTGTCGGCCCTAAAACCTCGAACCTGTTGTTGCTTGTTTGTCATTGTAAGCTCGTTGTTGAAAGATTTATTCGTTTTTTGTTGCTCTTGGAAATGCAAATAGTACTCTGGTATCACAGCGCACACTTCTCAGGGTCACGCTATCTCCTGGCACGGCCGCTCCAGACCCGTTGCCATCTTAAAAACCTGTTCTGGGCAACCGTGGTCCGTGGGAGGTGCGCTCGCTCTGGCCCTTGAAGCCCTGGGCCCAGAGGCAGGGAGGCAGTGACCATCGCTGAGGACAATCAGAAGCCAGCGGACTTGGCACCGCCGCGGCGGGCGCAGAACGCACGAGCCCCAAGAACTCATTATTTTTAGATTACATTACTGCAACAGTCTCCTAACTGGTCTCCCTGCTTCCAATCTTAGAACTTGAAAATTCATTCCCAGATGTTGCCAGAGTGGTTTTTCAAAAAGCACTTCTGGGGGACTTCCAGGAAAGACTGTGATTTGAGCACAGTCATTTAATTTTTCTCTCCAAGATTTTCATGAAAAAATACTAGCTTAAGCAGTCTGAACTACTCTACGATATTCATAGAGCAACTGAGGCCATATTTTTATAATTTCTCAAAATTAAATTAAAATCCCACTGGACCTCATGCTTAGAAAAAGAGGAGACCAGGTATTACCTTGTCTTGGGTCTTTGGACGTAAGACACAAGGAATTACTGACCTTTTGAATAGCCCTCATCTAGAGAAAAATGAGTTTCTATGAGACTGATAATATTCCCTCTATGACAAAGACACTTACCAAGTACTCATGAGCTCCCTTACACTTCCATGTTTCCTTGCAGTAAGGTTTGGGCCATTTGACTGCTTTTTGTCAATGGGTCATGAGCAGATATGAGGTGTGACTTGCCTAGGGAGAAACTCTAATCCAACATATGGTTACTTCGTTTACTTGTTCCCTTCTGCAACAAGGCTGGTATGGCCTAGATAGAGGCATTCTATTCATTCTGCTACCTATAATGAAGATGTGGGCCAGAGTTTCAGCTAACTCATGGTGAACTTGAAATAGGAATAAGAAACAAATTCCTGAGATTTTAGCACCATTTGCTTCTGCACCATAATTCAACCAGACTTACAAGAGACTAAAATATAAACTGCCAGTTGTCTTGAAGGCTAGGCTCTAAACTGGCACAGTGTCACTTATATCATACTGTAGTAATTAAAGAAGACACAGGCCTGCCCAAATTTAAAAGGCTGGGGGGTGGAAAATA
This sequence comes from Galeopterus variegatus, assembly GCF_000696425.1. Lineage (NCBI taxonomy): Eukaryota > Metazoa > Chordata > Mammalia > Dermoptera > Cynocephalidae > Galeopterus > Galeopterus variegatus. The sequence continues at coordinate 19,834 of NW_007726734.1, forward strand.
GATGGGAGTGAGTGTCAAAAAAATTGTGGCCAAGTTTCATCTGCCGCAATGTGCCCTCTGGAGACAAATACATTCCTCCCACATGAAATACATATTCACTACCTTTTAAGATGACCAAAGGCTCACCCCATCCTGGCACTGGTTCAAATTCTAGGATGTCATTATCTAAATCAGGTCCTGTCATGGGTCAGGCTCTTTGGATGTGATCCCTTGAGTATGGTTCCTCTTGATCTGAAGACCTGTGAATTAAAGAACTAAGCTATCTATCTCCCAAATATGCCCCACATGCAATGGAAAGACAGAGATAGGATAACCATAAGGAGCACTAAAAGAGGGGAGATAGGGTGCATGCAGCAGTTATTGGTCCACAGTGATTCTGAAATCCAGCCAGGAACATTGTCCCAACCCACGGGATATTCAACGCAGACCCTGGAGGGGGGAGTGGGAATGGGATGGAAGCAAGAGACGCGAGAGATGGGAGACAAGACAGTATTCTGATCAAGTCTCATTTATTGATTCATAGGTTACATCTTATATAGGAAAAAGCAGGCATATTGTAAAGAGTTAGGAATGCAGGAATACGATAAGATCTTGAGAAGAAACAAAGTCAGAAAATCTCTGATGCAAAGAAGCCCCCAATCTTTATAAGAAAGCAGAAACTTGGAAGGAGATAAGAGGTCACTCTTGAGTAGACTTGCATAGCCAGGAGCACAGCGTCCCAGGCACAAACAGATTATGAGGCAGATATCCTGTAAGCACAGACATCTGACATAAGCAGATTGTCACGTAGGCCTGGTCACACAAGAAGGGGTGTGGGGCTACAGGTCCCCAACAGAACATGCTGCTGGTTCTGTGATTCGGACACAGTTTTACTTCCAAGTAATGGTTTTTCATGCCTATTGGTTCTGTGTTCTGACAACATTTCCTTCCATGAGAAATAGATTAGTTATGCAACTGAGTGGCCTACTCAGCCTTATTTTTTCCCATAGAAAGATGGAGATACATAGTCCTCTTTCATTTCACAATATTTCTCTCCCTGTTGGTACAAGTTGCTGGTACTTCTACCCATTTAATTATCTTAAATACTGTGTGAGTTTCCTGTAAATCTTATTGGGCTTCATCCCATTAGACAAAAACAACACCCACAAATCTCATTGTAATAGTCTCTTCTCTGGCTTCATTTTACAGTCAGAGTGCTGTGAGACAACACCCTGAAGATGCTGAGAAGCCTTTTTGTTTGGCTGAGAGGGTCCACAAGGCGTGACCACAAATCTTTCTGAGGTATTAACAAAGGGTCTCAGTTCCATCCTTAAGACAACCTTCATCCTGAGGCCGTTACTTGTTCTAGGATCCTTTTACTATCTTGCAAGTCTGGGAATGAGTAATGATTTTAATTTTAAACATGCAGGTCTTGGCTCCTTTATATTTTCTCTAAATTCTTATTGAAATGGAAAACCAAAGGGCTCCTTGTTCTAGCTCATCTCTATTTGTACTTTATTATGTGTAGCTAAACAAAACCAACTGTCACTTTCAGTACTTTTTCTAGAAATCTCTTTAGCCAAATCTATAAATTCATTTTGGGTATTTTCTGTTTTCCACATTACCTCAGGAAAAATGTTGCCCAACTTTTCACCATTAAGGATACATATGCCCTTTTCTTCAGTCTTCAGTAACAAGTTTCTCACTGAACTTCAAGCCTTTACTAAGACTCGTTGAGACTTTTACAGATCTTGGTTGCAACTCAGTTCCAAAGACAATGTCAGATGTTTTAGTGTTTTTTTTTTTCTCCTAATGGCAGCACCCCATTCCATTACAGACCATTCCAATACTGGGAGGCATAAAATAACAACCATTTTATTATGCTCATAATTATTTGAATTAGGGATTCAGTTAGGGCATAACAGGGACTACTTGTCTCTGCTCTACAATGCTTGGGGTATATGTTGGGGGAGCTCAAATGTCTGGAGATGGCTAGGATGGCTTGACTGGGGCCATACATGGAAGGTGGTGACTTCCATCTTGGATTCTCTCTCTCTCTCTCTTGAGTCACTTGCTTTGTGGCCAACTGCCACAAAGACAGCTCTTAAGAGAGGGTAGGCATGTTGGGAGGACACTCAAGAAGCCTCTGGAGAGGCCCACAGAGCAAGGAACTGAGGCTTATCATTACCCATGTGAATGATCATGGTAGTAGATCACTTGAGTCCTGCACAAAGCAACATGAGTGATCTTCGAAGTGGATTCTCCTCAGTTGAGCATTGATATGACCACAGCCCTGGCTCACATCTTAATTGCAACCTCATGAGAGATACTGAGCCATAACCACTTAGCCACTTCTAGATTCCTGACTGAAAGGAATTGAGATAAATATTTGTTGTTCTAAGCTACTAAAGTTGGGATAATTTGTTATGCAGCAATAGACAATAATATTTCACCCTTTTTGCATGACAGTATGTTGGATGTATGTGGAGGAGAAAACTCATCATTTTAATTTGATATTTCTCTGGATCAAGAGGTACTGTATATGGTACTAATGGGGAGATCTTTGGCTTTATGTCTAATGCCATGATCAGACTTTCAGGCTGACTCCCTGAGTGAGAGGATGGGTGTTTTGTGTGTGTACATGCAGAAGGGAGGGAAATGAATATTCATGAAGAGAGAGTGGACTGTTGAATGCAGAATTATTTGCTGCTCTTTACTCTGGGGGAGGATTATACATCTCCACTCCACTGATACCTGACGGGGCATGCAACTTACCTTGGCCGGTAAAATATGAGCAGAAGTGAAGTGTGCCATTTCTAGCGGGAGTTCTATAGTCACCGTAAGGTTCTCCCCTTTTACCTTTTCCCTTTGCCATGGGAGCAGTATGTCCCAGATAAGGGTTGCTTCCTCTACCTTGGACCTGGAGTGAAAAATATGCACAGAAGCTTATTTATAATGGACATGTAATGTGAGCCAGAAATCAGCCTTTGCTGCTGTAAGTCATGAAGGAGATTCAGGGTCACATGTGACTATAGCATTACTTAACCTAAGCTGACTCATATGGTAACCTTCCAGTCTTCTCTTTCTCTGCTGCAGCAGCCACAGAGGCTGCCTGGGTCCCTGTGTGACTATGGGGAGAAGAGCCCATGAAGATCCTCACCAAATTTTTAGCAAGAGCAGTAAGTTAACATTTGCTCTGTTAAGCCTCTGAGGTACAGGAATGATGCTTTTAAAAACAACTACAGCCTAAACAAGCCAATTAAGACTAAGACACACCTCTTCTCCCTAAGTATTGATCCTGTCTTTATTTAAAATTTTGATATTTGTGCATTGACAATTTTTACATTTATTTTTATTTTTAAAAATATTGCATCAAAATAGTGTTTATCTTGATTACTGAATTTTGGAGGCGATATCCTTAAATTTTGTATTGACATGAGTGTTTCACATACTTCACCTTACTGTTGGCCCTGTCCTGAGGTTATGCAGGTGAATGCAGTTTTGTTCTTGAAGGCCACATGACTTGGCCTTATTATTTATTATAATCATAAGGCTTTGAATGCTGAGATGTCCTGGCTGGAATATTATAGTACCATCAGAAGCATAAAGTCACGGGACTTTGTGGATAGAAAGAATCTTAGAGATAAAATATCCCAAACCATTCTGTTAGAGAGAAGGAAACTGAAACTCAGAGGGAAAAGATAATTTGGCTAAAGTCACCTGGCTGATAAATTACAGATCATGTATCCAAACTTATTATCTTTTGCCTCAAGTTTAGCATTCATTCTGCTACAATAAAAAAGCCAACTCTTGATCCTTTTCCTCAGAAAAAGAAATCATCTCCTTGTTAAATTTCATTTGGGTATTCTGAGTAAAATGTTAAGAAATAATAAAAATCTGGAGTTCCCTTTCCTATGACTCCAGAGCATGATTTTACTCCAGTTTAGTCTATAAATTGACATGGATTATGAGGTTGTGTGGTATTTAGCTTTATGATAATTACCTATTTGAATAGCTGATAAGAGTTAATTTATCCTGAAGACAACTAGAAATAAAAGAATAATTGGGTTATAAAATTAAAGCAATAACATCTGTAGTTTCTACTACATTGAACATATTTGATGTAGAGAATATTTCAATTAGGCTGAAAAACCTGTGAATGCTTTTTCTTCCTTATATTCTTCTTCAAAAGAAATAAAAGGCCTAGCACACTAAAAAAAAAAAAAAAAAATCAAAACTAGGGAACTTGGGCCGAGCCCGTGGCGCACTCAGGAGAGTGCGGTGCTGCGAGTGCAGCAGCGCTCCCGCCGTGGGTTCGGATCCTATATAGGGATGACCGGTGCACTCACAGCGCTCACTGGCTGAGCGCAGTGCAGCCAGTCTCAAAAAGGACAAAAAACCCCCCCAAAACCCAAAAAAAACCAACTAGGGAACTTTTCCAGCTTTTGATATTTCACATTTGTCCAGAGAAAATTACACACCCTTGACCTCGGGTATCTTATATGGCCAGTCATTACTAAAGTGAAATGAATGGCCAGCATTCTGCGAGCATAAAATGAGCAGCTTCTGCATCGTTAACAGTTTTGTTTAATCAAGCAGGCATGGGTTCTAATCCCGGCCGTATTGATAACTTTCTGTGACTTTGTTTAAGTTGCTTAACCTCTCTTTGTCTCAGCTTTCTTACCTATATACACTCATGACTTACTAATTAAATGAACGTGAACCGATGGCCTTCTTGATTTTGGATACTCTTCTGAGCACTGAAAAGAGAAGCAAAAATACAGTTCCTGATCACAAACCGCATATGATAAAATACAAACACAAATATCTCCACACAAGACAAAATTTGATAAGTTCCATAAAAGAGGGCAGAGATAAAACATTAAGGGAGGTGTCGCTTCTATCCTGAAGCAGTGCCATACCAGTGTGGCATTGTAGGGGGTGGGGAGGGGGCAGACAAGTCTGCCCTGGGTGCAGGCAGTTGTAGCAAACTCAGAAACAATAATAAAACCAACTCAAGAACAATTTGCTTTCTTTTATCACTGTATTCTGGCAATTCTAAATAATGTCAGTAATAAAATACTTCTCTCCACTGGGGCTAACCATTCCCACCCCTTTCTTTGGGCACTGTCTGGAGAGCTGAAGATTCAAAAAGGAGTTGGATGACAAGCCTGAACTTGAAGCAATAATTAAAGTTTATGGAAGAAATGTGGGAGAGCTTTCAAGGCAGACAGAGAAATAGTTTAAAGGGGTGTGGAGGCCAAATTGCAGAAAACCATAAATTATGCCTCATTGTTTTACTTATTTAAGTCTTGCTCTGCAACGAGTATAGTGTTTTAGACTTAATCATTGATATTTAGAAGAAGTTCATGTTAGCTCTTTAACACACATGTATTCATTTTTAACTGTAAAAATGACTAGAAGAAGAAATACACATAATGCCATATAGTGAAGTGTCTTCAAGAATTGTTATAACTACCTTGTCTTGGGAAAAAAGAAAATAAAAATTGTGGGAAAAAGAAAACTTTTAGGTTTGAAAGTGTCCTCTTGAGTGAAGAGGCAAGTAAAAACCTTGTACTCAATACGTTAGGCTTCTTTCTTTTGTTAACTTATTGTTAGGTCAGCAAGACAAAGGGATCAAAGGACTCGGAGCCAAATGCTTACCATGTCAGGGAGTTTATTTCTAGCAAACCTGGAGGGGAGACTGAATGATCAGTTCCTGACGCCTTATAAGACTAATAAAGGTTTTATAGGGTTTGAATTAGGGGAAGGGGTTGAGTAGCTATTCTGAGCATTTAGCACTCTGTAACAGCTCTGTGGCTTTCCTGTTTTGCACAAGATTCTGTTTTGAACAAAATCCATTTTTTCTCAGAAAGCACTTTGCTTAAGAGAAAGGGAGGGAGCAGGGGGCAGGGTGAGGAAGAGGTTAACATGGCTGTGCTTATGCTAAGCTGATTGTGAGGCCTAATACTTATCACTAAAATTTACTTTGGTAATCAAGATAAAATAGTTGAGCCAATGAATGTTTTTGACTTAAGAGTTAACAAGACAGGAGGTGAATTTCAATTCTGATATATCAATCTTGGAGCAATTGGGCCCATCATGGTATATTAGTCTGTTTGTGTTGTTATAACAGAAATACCTGAGACTGGGCAATTTATAAAGAACAGAGGTTTATTTGGCTTACAATTCTGGGACAGCTGCATCTGGCACGGGCCTCAGGCTGCTTCTACTCATGGTAGAAAGCGGCAGACAGCCAATGGTATAAGCAGATCACATGGAGAGAGGAAGCAAGAGAGAGAGAGAGGGAAGGTGCCAGCTCTCATGGGAACTAATAGAGCGAGAACTCACTCATTAATCCCCCCACATAGGGAGAGCATTAATCCATTCATGAGGGATCTGCCCCCATGACCCAAAATGCCACATTGGAGATCAGATTTCCACATGAGTTCTGGGAGGACAACACATCCAAACTCCATCATTCCGCCCCTGGCCTCACAAAACTCATGTCCCTCTCACATACAAAATACAATCATTCCATCCCAACAGTCTCCAAAGTCTTAGCTTGATCAGCACCAATTTAAAAGTCCAAAGTCCAAAGTCTCATCTGAGACCAAAGGCAAAACTCCTCCCAGCTGTGAACCTGTAAAAATCAAAACCAAATTCATCTGCTGCCAAGGTAACAATGGTGGAACAGACATTGGGTATACATTCCCGTTTCAGAAGGGAGGAATAGGCCAGAAGAAAGGAGAAACAGGACACAAACAAGTCTGAAACCCAGCAGGGCAGACATTAAGTCTTAAAGCTCCAAAATAATCTTCTTTGATTCCAAGTCCTGCATCCTGGGCACAATGGGGCATCTGAGCCCTTAAAACCTCAGGTAGCCTCACTTCCACAACTCTGTCAGGTGCTGTCCAGTGGGCTGCGCTGGTGATTGTGGCTTTTCCAGGCTGGTTTTGCACGTTGCCAGTGGCCTTACAGATCTGGGGTCCTGGTGGCAGCCCTGATGCCTTGGCTCTACTAGACATTTCCCATGGGGGGGTTCTCTGTGGGGGCTCTGACCCCACTTTCCTGCTTAGCATTGCTCTAGTAGATGATCTCTGCGGTGGCTACGCCCCTGCGGCAGGTCTCTGCCTGGGCCCCCAGGCATTTCCATACATCCTCTGGAATCTGGGTGGAGGCTGCCACACCTCCACCACTCTCATATTCTGCCGGCCTGCAAACTTAACACAACGTGGACATCACCAAGGTTTCAGGCTTCTACTCTCCAGAGCTGCTGTCCAAACCACACTTGGGGCCACTTGAGGCAGGGCTGCTCCAGCCAGAGCAGCTGGGATGCTGGGAGCTGGTTCCTGGGAGCAGCTGTGCCCCAGGTCTGTCCTTCAGGACAACTCAGTCCTTCTAGGCCTCAGGATCTGTGATGGGAGGGGCACCCTTCCAGACATCTCAATTGCCTGCAGGGCTTTTCTCTCATTGTCTTGGCTATTAGCATCTGGCTGCCTCACTGCCAAGCTAATGTTTTTAGTAACCAGTTTATTGGCTTCACCCTTGCATTTTTCTCCTGCTCTCACTTCTCTACCACATGGCCAGGCTGCACGTTTTCCAAGTCTTTAATTCCGGCTTTATGTCATGCCTTTGTCACCATAACTCAGAGTAGGCTGTTAAGAGTAACCATGCAGCTTTCTTAGTGCTTTGCTGCTTAGAAATTTCTTCTGGCAAACATTCTGGTTCACAACTCTTAAGTCCCACCTTCCACAGAGTCCAAGGTCATGGACACAATGTAGCCAAGTTTCTTGCAATGGTGTAGCAAGGGTGATCTTTTGTCCAATTCCCAATAGGTTCCTTATTTCTCTCTGAGACCTCATCATCCATATGGCCTTTACTGTCCACATTTCTATCAGCATTCTGGTCACAGCCAGTTAACCAGTCTCTAAAATGTTCCAAACTTTCCCTCATCTTTTTGTCTTCTTCTAAGTCCTCCAAATTTCTCCAACCTTTGCCTAGTGTAATTTATAAAGAACAGAGGTTTATTTGGCTTACAATTCTGGGTCAGCTGCATCTGGCATAGTCCTCAGGCTGCTTTTACTCATGGTGGTAAGCGGCAGACAGCCAGTGGGTACAAGCAGATCACATGGTGACAGGAAGCAAGAGGGGTGGGGGGAGGGGGCAGGGTCTTTTAAACAACCAGCTCTTATGGGAACTAATAGTGTGAGAACTCACTCACTACCCCCCCACCTAGGGAGAGCATTAATCCATTCATGAGGGATCCACCCCTATGACCCAAACTGCCACACTGGAGATCAGATTTCCACATATGTTCTGGGAGGACAATACATCCAAACTCCATCACATGGATAACAGGTGGAGAATAAAAAAATGGTGGAAGGCAGAGCTGTGTAGTCAGAGGGATGAATTTTGGGGGGGTGCACATTATGCTTGTTTAGCTATTACTTCAGCTCTTACCCTGACTTTTTGGTCTTCCTCTTGAAAAAGCTGCTGAAGTCAGTAGCCTAGCCATGGTGTAGCACTGGCCCAAGAGGAATCAGCAACTAACATGTTGTCTAATGTCAGCTACACATCTGAAGAAGCAGACCTTTGGCATTTAGACAAGGGATGGGGGACAACTTTCTTCCTCCATTTCAATAGCCTGAAAGTAATAGGAACCCAATTCATCTGTCTGTGGGTGTTGGTGAAAAAGGACTGGGTAAGCCAGTTCATGCTCCCTTATTCCTTAACCTAACTCAGGGACTACCTGGAATGGATGTGAAGTGTGAGCGGTGCATTCCAAAAACCACGAATGGTTTGGTAGGGCTGAAACAGAGAATGCTTGTGGTGCAGAAGTGAATCTGAACCTGGAGAATAGGCAGGAGAAGGATGTATGTAGAGATGCATATTTGTTATTCTAAGGGGTTTTGTTTGAATCCAGAGGCAATAGGGGCCATCGAAGGATATAAACCAGGAAATGGTGGAGAAGATTAGGAATGTCAACATGTTTAAGTATTTTTACAATGACAAACTTCCCTCTGGTAAGTTTTCACTAAAATACTGCTTAACGATAGATAGGTAGATGGTTGGGTGATCTATTCACGTCCCTTGAGAATGAAAGGAAAGATTTCTGGTTACAAAGATCATGGCATTGTAAAGAAGGCCATTGCAATGGTTGACATATCTGTCCCTCCTTTTTTGTGGGTGTAATTAGAATGTACTTCAATTGGAAGGGTTGGATTGGATTACCCGTCAAGACAATTTGTTACTTCATAAAAAATATCCTTACTTAAATTTCTTCCCTTTCAACTCCAAGGGTTGAATTTATAATTTTTGAGAATGTACAACCCAGTGCTTTCTCTAGACAAAAACAAAGCACTTTAATTTCCTGTTTACAGTTATCAAACGCTCCTTTGGCCTTCGTGTCCTCATTTGAAACCCCTGAGTATCCCTGAAAAGGTGCATTCATGGCTGTATTCGTGTGTTTGCTACATTGTGTGTCATCATTTTCTTTTTCCAGCAAAAAATCAAATTGGCAAGGCAGTTTATGTGCTTTTGGTGGAAAAAACTCCAGTATCATATTCATTACATTGTGTTTATCTTCAGAGGAGCTACCTGTGGTCTGATTCCTGAGTGCATACAGTACAGCCACTGCCAGCATATTGCCTCCTTTGTATACATAACTTTTCTAAAAAGACGTATAAACACACAAACTAGTTCTGAATGCGATGATGTCTTCACCATCTTTTCCCACTCCCAAGAGTCTGTGCATGAAGGAGAATACTGTCTTAAAATGCAATAACTTTCTATGACACTTCATCATTCTAATAGCCATAAAATTACCAAATATTGCATCTCCTATTTTCCTGCATGGTAGCTAGGGAAACAAATTCATGTGCACATTTTATTTGCAGAGAGCAAAACTAACCAAAGGGCAGGGGTTTTCCTTTTTATTTTAGTTTGTTGCTATTTCATTTGGGACTTATCCTGTTTTCATTGTCTGTCTTTTTGACCCACTGCATCAAAAGATAAAGATGGTCGGTAGCTAGGACTGTAAAAATTTAGATGAATTAAATGGTTTGAAAAAAGGGCTGGCATCTTTTACATGTCTCCATAGAGAGTTTTAATTTTATTCCCCCAGGAAGGAGGGTTTGAGGATTGACACATTCCAAGTTCTCATTTTTAACAATCCATGCCATCATGTTTATATCAAACTGAAATGTCTAGGACTCAACTCTGGTTAATCTTAAAAGCTCTTATGGATCTTAAAAGCCCTTAAGGGATCACCAGTGCCCATGAAAGCACACCCTGCACTCAGTCATTCTTTTCAGGTTCAGTTGCTTCATCCATGAGCCATTTGACCTTATTACAAATGATTACTTATTCTTTTTGTTTTGTTTGTTTGATTTTTGAAAGCATCCTGGTTAAAAACCACTGTTTTATGGATTACATTTACATGGCGAACCCATGAGTCTGTTTGCTTCCTCCTGGGGGCCAAGCGAACACTTTATTATTACCTGGTGACAATAATAGAGGGTAGAGGTCTTTTTTTATTTTAAATTTATTATTAGCATATTCATTCTTACAAATTTTGATATTTCTTTATGCCCTTTGCCCAACCTATCACTTTGTAAATCACCTCCCTCCCTCCCATCTCTAGTAGTGTCCTCAGGTTTGTTCTCTCCTTCTGAAAGTTCAGTGTATTATTGTAGTCTTTTCTTTCTTTCCTTCTTCCTTCCCTCCCTCCCTCCCTCCTTCCCTTCCTAGCAGCCAGTTATGAGTGAGAACATGTGGTATTTCTGTTTCTTTGTCTAACTTATTTCACTTGACATAATTTTCTCCATATTCATTCATGTTGCTGCAAATGGCAGAATTTCATTCTTTTTTATGGCTAAGTAGTATTCCATTGTGTCTACATACCACAAGTTTCTTATCCAGTCATCTATTGATGGACACTTAGGCTAGGTAGGACTGTATCAAACTAAAAAGCTTCTGCACAGCAAAGGAAACAATCAACAGAGAAGAAAGACTACCTACAGAATGGGAGAAAATATTTGCAGACTATATATCTGACAAGGGATTGATATCCAGAATATAAAAAGAACTATACAGTACAAAAACAAATAATCCAATCAAAAAATGGGCAAAGGAGATGAGTAGACGTTTTTCAAAGGAAGACATACAACTGGCCAACAGGTACATGAAAAAATGCTCGACATCACTAGTCAGCAGAGAAATGCAAATCAAAACCACACTGAGATATCAGCTCACTCCAGTTAGACTGGCCATTATTTAAAAGACTGAGAGTAACAAATGCTGGCAAGGATGTTGGAAAAGGGGAACTCTTCTACACTGTTGGTGGGACTGTAAATTAGCACAGCCATTATGAAAAACAGTATGGAGGTTTCTCAAACAACTATAGATAGAGCTACCATACGATTCAGCAATCCCACTACTGGGTATATATCCAAAGGAATGGAAATCATCATGTTGAAGGGATACCTGCACTCCCATGTTCATTGCACCTTTATTTCCAATAGCCAAAATATGATTACTTATTCTTGTAACACCCCCCCTGTGGTCATAGGCACATGTGCTCTGTACCTTCCATTCCTTCTGCTTGGGATACTCTTCAGCTTAGTCCTTCAGAGCTAGGCTATAAACTCCATAAGGGTGGGGATCTGTATCTCCAGTGTCCAGCCCAGTGTCTGACATATAGCAGACAGTCAATAAATACTTGTTTACTGACTGCCTGACCTAGCCCCAAATATATCTTTCTTTCCAAATTATGCCTTTTTGTAGTTTTTTTTCTGTGAGTGTCTAGGAGAATCTGGAGGCAGTATATTCTTTCAATCTTTGTATATTTTAAAATGCCTTTATTTTGCCTTCACATGTAATGATAATTTAGCCAGATATGAAATGATAGGTTACTGTTATTTTCTTTCAGCACGGTGAAGATATCAAATTACCCCATTGCCTTCTGGCATCAATGGTTGTTGATGAGAGGTCGGCTGGCAGCATGATGGTCATTCCTTTGTGGGTAATCTGTGTTCTCTTTCTGGTGGCTTTTAATGTTATCTACTCTTTTCTTGATATACTGAAATGTCTGTAGGATGTGTATGGGTGTGCATTTGTTTTCATTTATATACCTGGGTTTCATGCATCTTTCAACAAATCTGGAAAATTCTTGGCCATTACCTTTTAAAGTATTTCTACTCTGCCACTTGCTTTTAAATCTCCTGTCCAATGTATTTTGCAATCTATTAATTTATTCTCCATGGCTCTTAACTATTTATTGTTTAGTGAAAAAATATTTTTATCTTTCTATACTACATTCTGGTTTAATTCGCAGTAGTATTTTCCAATTGATCAATTCTTGCTGACAATATCCACTTTGGCTATTAGTTAGAAAAATTTTAATGACCATAATTTTTATTTTCAACATTTCCAAATGACATTTTAAACTGTACATTTTGTTACCACCATTGGTGCCCCTCCTCACCCCCTCCCCATAACTTCTATTCTTTTTAAAAAATAATATCCCTTTATTTCCTTCAAGGATATGAAACATAATTATTTTAATGTTGATTTCAGGTTATTCTATTATTTTCATTATTGTTATTTCATCAATGATCACCCAGCTGTTGATTATATAGGGTTTCTTACTTACCATTAGATCTCATTGTGTGTTATTTTGTACTATAGGCTCATCTTCAGTGAAAACCTTTTTTCCCCTCTTCTGTGTGCTCACTCCTCCTTATTTAACAGTTTTGCAGCTAGCCCTACAGCGGCCCCCACTCCAGAGCCTAGTTGTTCTTGTTGGCTTAAGGCTATTACTGGTGATGAGCTAACAAAGAGTCCATGGGCAGCCCAGTCATGTTTAGGGTAGAGCTGTGTCTGCTCCCTCCTGTGGCCTCACCATCCCATTGTAGTAAGTCTCAGCCTTTTCAGCCATTGTTGAGAGGTGGGAAAAGCCTGTCTAACACCTGGGCTCAAGCAGTAATCCTGGCTTTTGTCCCCTTTTCATCGTGGAAAATGTTTAGGTTCCATTTTCTTGTAGGATCCAAACTCCTGGCTGCCTTTTGCCTGTTCCAGTAGCCCTTTGACCACCTTGGATCACTGGTTCACAGATCTGTTATCCTTGCCTGTTTCTGGACTGGCATGACATAAGACTGGAGGAAGAACTGTTCTTGTGGTTAAAGGAGATTGTGTTGAATGTTCCGCCTCACTCTCATAGGATATTAAGGAGGAAGCCTGTTGCTCTAATTGCTACAGGAAGTCCTCTTATCACTATAAGAAAGTCATCCTGTAACCATGAAGAAAGTTAATGTTAGGGCCATCCCCCAAGTATATGAACATTTCTTTTAAATTATGTTTTATATCTTATATGTATGTGCATTTTACTTATTAACTTTTATAATTTATCTTTTGTTGCCATGTGCTTGGAATAGCAGTAAGCACTTTAAAACATGCACCTCATAACTTCTCCCCTTGAGGCCTGCCAGGGCTGCTGAGGTATGGAGCTGGGGACTGGACCCTCCACCCATAGCCAGGCACACCACCATCACCACCAGCAACTAGGTAAGGAGCATGCCAAAAACACCACCTCCATGTGGGTGGCCCACCACAGCCACCACAATAACCATGGCTGCTGTGAAAGCAGCTAGATACCACAACCACCGTGCAAATGGTCTGCCGGCCACTGGAGTACATTGATACAAGGAGAGTCACCAGCAGAGACCGAAGAAAAGAAGAGGATGTCTCTTTTCACAAAACCCATTTCAGAGTGACAGAAGAAGCAGCTGCTCTATGATAATATTGGGGGAACTGAACACACCTCTCAGCATTGGACAGGTCATCTAGGCAACAAATCAACAGAGTAACCATTATTCTTGCAGAGGGAGAGAAGAAATCATGGGTAATTAGAGGGGGGAGGAGGGGGGATGGGGAGAGATTAGACAAGAGGCATAAAGACTAAGTACAATTTGTAACAATGTATGTGCTAGTAATATTGACCAACATATGTCAACATTGAACCCCCAAAATATGTATAATCAAGTATGACTCAATAAAAATTAAAAAGAAAAAGAAAAAGGCCTAGAAAAATTATGGCAATAAAAGTGTTTTAATCCAAAAAAAAAAAAAAATAGAATTTCCCCCCTCTCCCCCTTGAGCAGAAGCCATTCTAATGTTTTCAGCCTGGTGCTATGGGTTAAATGTTTCCCCCAAAGGTTTATGTATTAGAAACTTAATCTACATTGTAACACTGTTAAAAGGGTGGGAAATCCTATTATAGTAATTGAAAGGTGGGGCCGTTAAGAGGTGATTAGACTGTGAGGACTGTAGTCTTGTAAATGGATTGATCCATTGATGGGTGGTCATGGGCGTGGTTATCGTGGCTTTATGAGGAGAACAAGTGAGAAGCTTAGCTCTCTTGCCCAGGCCATTCACCATGTGATACCCTGTGTCACCATAGAGAGTCACTATCAAGAAGAAGGCCCTCACCAGATGTGTCCCCTGGACTGTGAACTTCCCAGCCTCCAAACTGTAAGAAATAAATTCTATTTCTTTATAAATTACCCAGTTTCAGGTATTCTGTTATTAACAACAGAAACGGACTAAGATATCTGGCCACCTGTGCAGAAGCTGTGGTGAACTGCAGGACTGAAAAGCTCATCTGAATCTTCAGGGAGTGCTGATGACTGACTGCTCACAACTGAATCCCTGTCCAGAAATTTCCTTCAGTTGAAGGAAGCTGCCTTGCCCAAGGTAATTGAGGAAAGGAGCAGCTGCATTCCAGTGACTGGTCAAATGGGGGCTTGGAGGCCTGACCTTGTTTCACTTGAGGACAGTGATAAAGGGCTGTCCTGGGTCCAGAGCTCCCTGTGGATGGCCATGGGCCTCTGCTTCAACTGTATCACAGATCAATTTCTTCCTTTTATCTATCTTGCTTCGCTTATTACTTTATAAGTGTTAATTCCAAAAGCACCCCTCAATAAACTTCCTGCTCATGAAGTTACATCTCAAAGTCTGTGTCCTGAGAAAACTAATTTAAGACACTACCCTATGGATACAGAACCTCTAGGTCTCCCTAAGAGCTGCTTCCCCATAGTAGACATTCAGAAACGTTTGTGGAATGAAAACAAAGCTGCCTGAATTTGACCTGCTCAGTTTTCTCAAACTACGTCATTTTTGACTTTTAGTAACAAAACTTGGACGTTCAAAGTCTGAGAAATTAATCTTATGCCTAGGTAAGATAACACTCACTCCCTTTGCAAGTTTCTATTTTAATTGAACTTTAATGCTGCTTGGATAAACCTAGCACGGGAGACAATTTTGTAATACATTTGAAGATGAATTACTTGAGCACACGGTATTATTGTGGGATGTGGAGGCAGAGAGCAGCATGATCAAGAACTGAGCATGGCTATAAATTGAAGTTTGGTGTCAGTAAGGAATGGTAGTGTTGGAGAATGGCAATAAAGGTAATTCCTTTTCAAACATCGCTGGGGGTGGGACAGCATGGTAGAGTTACCTCCCATGAAGCTGACTTGAATCCTTTGCTGGCCCTCCTTGCTCAGGATTGGCAATGAAGACCCCCGCAGGCAACTTTCATCGGAGAGGGCACATTAAACTGAGCCTGCTCTCTGCAGCGAGGGTAGAGAGGCAGATCGATGGGGAGGCCTACATTTGGAGAAAGAGCATAGTGTGGTGAGGGGAAGTATTTCATATATGCCTTGTCAGGTGCCTGATGGTTCTCTATGGGTGTATTTAAATGGTACATTGCCATGTTTGTATTAATAATAATTAAAGTGTGAGCCCGTCCTGGGTCATTGAGATGACCACCAGTGGTGGACACTGTTGTTTTCTTATCCTGCATCCTATTTCCCATTCCTCTTTTTTTCAAAGCCCCATCTTTTTTTCAGGTATTCCCATCCTTTAGCCCATGTTCTATGGGCAGATTCTGGCTTCTTTATGCAAATCATGGCAATCTATTTCCTTTGCAAGTGATTGTTTCAGAAACCCAGATTTAAGTAAACTAGCATTCCCTGGTGACTGCTTAAAGTGTTGAGTTAGTACGAGCTTGCTGGGATGACTTTTTGTTTTGTGGTTAAGGGAGATTTTTTTTTTCCTTTCTCACAGTGTATGAAAATTGTAAAACAGTTGCCTTTAGTGACCATGCATGAAGCTGTCTTGTGACAACGATAGAAGCTCATGTGAATCCACACACACAGCAAAGCAGATGCAACAGATCACAGATTTTACTTACCCTGGGTCCTGCCTACCCCTGATTTAATGCTATATGAGATAATAAATTTTCTCATTCTTTAAACAAATTGAGCCTTTGTATCCTGTTACTTATAGGTGAAAACATCTCATTTGGCACACCCAAAGTTACTTAAACAAGTTCATGGAAGAATGGAATTAAGAGATAATACGAATCTTTCCATGAACTTTTTGAAGACCCCTGTTTCATCAGCTACTGTTCAGCTACTCTTTGTGCATGTGGTTTAAATTCCATGGGCACCAAGTAATCGTTGACACCAGTTACAGGCAGAATGCACCTTTAAAGATGTAGGTAAGCAGATCAGGCCACCAGTACATTGGTGTTTCCAGTGACAAAGTAATAATAATGACTTCTGGTTAAAGTTGACTGGTTGGCCACATGAGTTATTGCCTCTCTCTACCAATACCCCACTAAAATGATAATAAATAAATGAAAAAATGTCTAAACACTCCATGATAAGAAAATAGGAGGAGACTCATTACAAGAAAGAGATTTCATTAGATTTCTGGAAGATGGATAAGATATGGAGGATTGAAAACTGATGAAGCAGAATCATGGAAACTACAGCCCAGAGTACGTGCAAAAGGAGGTTTCAATGAAGACAAAGCCGGTTTGCTCTTTTGTGCATTAAAGGGCTTCAGCACTATGAAATACCAGGAACAAGAGGGGGTAGGATTGCAGTGTGGAGCAGAAAAACAGGTGATTAACCAAAAGCTTATATGTGAAAGTCACACTCCCCCTGCTCTGGAGGGCACAATGCCTAGAGGCCAGACTTCTATTCCAAGACTGGAAAAAAAGGAGTATTCTTTGCCAGAGAAACTTGAAGATTGCCAAGGAATGCTCTTGGCAGTCTATTATTTAGGGTCTACCTTAGTTCTTCCAGACTGTTATAACAAAATATAATAAACTGGGTAGCTTATAAACAACAGAAATTTATTTCTCACTATTCTGGAGACTAGAAAATCCAAGATTGAGACACTGGCAGATTTGGTGTCTGGTAAGAGTCTGCTTCCTGGTTCATAGATGGTACCTTCTAGCTATGTCCTCACATGTGGAAGGGGTTAGGGAGCTCTCCGGGGCTTCTTTTATAGGGCACTAATTTCATTCATGACAGCTCCTCCTCCATGACCTAATCACCTCCCAAAAGCTCCAACTCCCAATACCATCACACTGGCAATTAGATTTCAACCTATGAATTTGGCAGAACACAAACATTTAGACCATAGCAGGGGTTTACCAGGTTATGGTTCACTTGCTTCCTCAAACTGGTCTGAGAGCAAATTGGCAAAATCAGCAAGGTTTGTCCATGATGTAGGGCCCTCACCAAATTTAATTGCTTTGTTCCTGAGTATAAACAAAGTTCTCCATATGGGGAACCTCAACATGGAAGAGAGACATTAAAACAAAGACAGAAAAAACAATTTGGGAGGAGACATACATCATGCAAGGCACAGGAGAGAACTTGAAATACATTGTAATGTGTGTTCTCAGAGAGATTCGAGAAGATCTTGCAATATTAAAACAAGCATAGAACACAGCAAAAACACAATAACCACATACCAGGAAATACCACCTAGATAGTAAAGATATTTGTGTCGGAATAGAGAATAACTTAATTTCTAGTTGGAAGATTAAACCTAGGGAGTCTCTCAGTAGTAGAACAAGAAAACAAAGAGGAGGAAGATATGAGAAAGAAACCCAGAGGATCAATGCAGGAGACTTAATATCTGACTAAGAGATAAATGATGGGGAAAAGTATTAAAGAAACAATGGGGAAGTTTTTCCAGAACTGAAGGACCTATTATTCAGATTGAAAATGTACACCTGGCACCCAGCACAATGAATAAAGAAAATCAAACACCCATCTCATACATCACCCCGAAACATCAGAACATCAAGGATAAAAAGAAAATCCTTCTTTCTCCTTTAGCTCCCACACATGAGTGAGTACGTGTGGTATTTATCCCTCTGTGCTTTGCTTATTTCACTTAACACAAGTTTCTCCAAGCTCATAAATATTGTTGCAAATGGGTGAATTTCATTCTTTTTTATGGCAGAGTAGTATTCCATGGTGTATATATACCACAATTTCTTTATCCAATCATCCATCGATGGATATTTAGGTTGGTTCCATGTCTTGGCTATTGTAAACAGAGCTGCGATGAACATGGGAGTGCAGGTATCCCTTCAACATGATGATTTCCATTCTTCTGGGTATATACCCAGAAGTGGGATTGCTGGATGATATGGAAGATCTAACATATCAAGGGACAGAAAGTGGAGTAGGGGGGAAAGGGGGAGGGGGAGGGAGGTCGGTGATAATTGGGTGGGTGTCATGGGGTACAATCGCAATTTGTGGTAATGGGCATGCTGCCACTATGGATCTGGCCTTCACATCTTGGGCACGAGGGGTGACAGTCAGCTTTACATCTCATGAATATTCATAACCAATTAAAAAAATGTGGTGAGATTATAAAAAAGAAGTAAGAAAAAGAAAATCCAAAAAGCAAAAAGAGAGAAAAATCCAAAAGGAAAACAAAAAGTCAGCATCAGACTTGTTAATCTGCAACTCTAGATATTAGGAGCCTTTGACTTTATGAGGGAAAACCGTACCTATTTACGATTCTATACATAGCTAAAGTATCAATAAATAGGATGGCAGAATAAAGATACTATCAGATATGTAAGACCCAAGAGGAACTCTCCCTGGAAACAGGAGGGTTCGACAGAATACTAAATTTGAAGGAGAGGCTGAACAAAGTAAAAAATATGTCTGAAATAATTAGTTCCAAAAAAATTGAACTCCAGGCAAAAAGTCGTACAGGAAAGAACATTTAATCATAGAGCGCAGTAGCTGTGTAGTGAACTGCAGTTACACAGTCATAATAATGAAATCACTATTGATTTTCAATTTTTAGAATCAGCGTACTGATAAAGCTCACAAGACTTAATTACCAGTATAGAACAAAAATGTAAATATTATAAATTTGACACTGTAAAAGTAGAAAGAAGAGTTGGGAAGTGGAAACATGGACAGAACTGAAAGGGGTATCTATATTATTATGTCAAAAATTAGGGTATAACAAAGACACTGTTTTGAAAGAAAAAAAGCCTTATTATTATCTCTCTTTGAAATTAACAAACAAAATGACATACAATTTTACATCTTCTGGCTCTCGTATTCATTTAAAATTATCTCAGCAGGAATAAAAACAAAGATTCTTTCTTGCCATTGAAAGATACTTTCATGAAAGAAGACATTAGCTTCTTATGTTATTATTAAATCAAGGTTTTGATTTGACACCATGAAAGCAACAATGTAGGACTTCAATTGTCTCAGGCTGATGCAAAAATAAGAGAGGTGGCCATAATAGATAAAGAATGCTTTTGAATTAAGTGAAGGCCAAATAACATTATAGTGAGCTGGATAAAAATAGATTTTGCTGTAGTTCATGTTCAAAATTGGAGGGACTTTGCTAAAATAAAAAGAACCTTGTTTATAGTAATTTATATCACATTCACTTAATGGGCACTGATTTACCACCATATAAACATATTACCATCATATTAAATTAATGTTAAAGATTTAATTTGGTTAGTTTTGTGGCTTTGCTTATTTAATTTTCAATTTTTCTAGCTGTGGAAGGGGTAAATGCTTCTTAAATTCATATGGAGAACTAGGAAGAAACATGTGGAAGACACCAGCTGCTCATTTTCTCTTTTCTGTCCCCTTTGCTAACACAGCAGCAAGTTGGCTCAGTGGGTTGGTTAGCTCCGTGGTGGAACACAGTGAGGCCAGAGCTGAGCTACTCCTTCCCCAAAAGGTCACTTCTCTAACTGAGAGCTCCTTTGTTATGTAGCTGTCTAGATCCTTGCTACTCACAGTGTGATCCCCAAGACAGCAGCATTAGCATGCCATCGGTGATTTTAAGAAATGCAGTATCTTGGGCTTCACTCCAGACCTACTGAATCAGAATCTGCATTTTTAACAAGATTCTCCAGGTGATTTTCCATGCAAATTCAACTCTGGAGGTCGGGGGTGGGGACCGACTCTCCTCTCCCCCTACAACTGTGGACAACGTACTGGAAAAGCATCCATCTCTATGGAATCCTTATCCATGGTGCTTCTAACGCTGTTCGGCCCAGACTAAACATTCCTTCTCCAAGGACAATCAGAGCTCAGGGGAGCACGTGGTGTGATCTGACACGTCTCTATTTGTGTTTCTTAACAAACTCTCTAGTGGTGAGTGTGCTCTGAACCCCTTTCCCCAACATTTCGTGGATGTGTTGTTTCCATCTGCCCAGACTCCTTTTCTGAAAATCAGAATAGTGATAACACTTTCCTCATGGACTTGTTGAGGCTTACATGTAGTAATCTGTAGAAAGCACTCAGCACAGAGTAACATCTCAATAAATGTGGTTATAATTATTAGAGATTATCAAAGAGTCCCAGGTGAGAACATTCAGCTGGAAAATGCTTAGATGTTAATGGTCTCCAGCCTCATCTGTCACCAGCTTCATTTCTCTCATCAATAGCTCATTACTTGATTGTCAAGTCACAGACGCTATAAGCTACACACCATCACACCGAATAATGACAATTATTTCAGGTCTCATGTGCACAGCATTACAGAGCCGATATCTCTTTAATCCTGAGAGGGGTATGTCTGCTGGAGATGATGGTGCTGAGGAACACAGCTGCTTTGGCAGGAAGACATCTCTCTTACCCTCATGAGACAGCACGGTTTGTCTGATGAGCGTCCAAGCCGTCGTGCCCTATGTGCCGTGAGTCACAAAGCCCAAATAACTCTTTTCCTTTTGTTTATCTTTTACCCATTTCCTAACGCACTGCCTCCTCTTTAGAGACTCAGGCACATGTCAGTAGGAGCTGTACTGGAACGCAAATCTCACATGCTGTAATGGGAAAGACCCTTTATCCTCCTCCTACTTCTCACCCCCAAATCAAAGCATTGTAACTAAATAAAACCCTTTTCCCTTGAGACCCTCTTCCTAAGATAGCCCCTTTCCCGGGTGGATCCACAGACCCTCAAACAGACTTCCAGAAGGCCCTCTCTATCAATACCGCAAACATGCCTTATCTTACCTGAATTCCAGGAGTTGCTGGGCTTAATATCTATATGAGGTCCCTTTACACTTGAAATGACTAGTTCTATTGAGTCTGGAGGAAAGAACATGGGGGGATATAAACACGATGTCTCAATTTTAAAAGACTGCAATATAAAAGAGAGATCTGACATCTTCTGTATGGCTCAGGAAGGCATTCCCAGGACAAATGGGTAGGAATAGTAGTCAGAAAGAAGGGAAACTATCACTATGACCTTCTTGCTATGTGAAAGGTACAATATGCTGACAAATGTTATCACATTTAATTTCCCAAATAAGTGGTTAACATGAGAAAACCATGGCTTACACAGGCTACGTGACCAAGCTGGGATCTGAACTCACTTATTTTACTTCAAAATCCATATCCTTTCCACTACATTATATGGCTTCTTATGACAGAGCCGGCTGATGCGTGGTAGTAAGTTCTCTGTCGTGGGAAACATTCAAGCAGAGGCTGGAGGCTGGAAGGTCTGGAACGAAGTCAAGAGCACATGAGGGTCAGAGCCTGGGGTAATTCCTGGAGCAATACATAAAGCAAGCAGACTAGGAGAAGGTTATTAATTCCAAATAAGGCAAGAGACTAAGGATGAACCGAAATATAAAGCTATGTGTCCAGACTTACAGCAAGCTGATACACAGTGAGATGCATAGCAGGGCAGGTAAAGGAAACCCAGAGCTGAGAACGGACAGCCCAGGAGCTAATACCTTCCCACAAACATGTTTTGTTTGGTCCTCAAAGCATTCATTCCTTTTTAGTTAATTGACTATATCTATAAATTGGTAGATTTCACCTACAAATCTAGATTTCAAAACCTGTCTTGAAAGCAGGAAGGTCTGACAGTGTTGGACCCACAGTTCTGCATGACAACAGCAGAGTGGTGGCTGGCCCGGAAGCAGGGCATCTGCTCCCCAGTGTGCAGGCTCCCACCACCTAAGGTGATCTTACATCCAGCTCTCTTTTTCTTATTCGCATTATCTACCTGGATTCTGAAAAGAACCAATTTATGTTTTCTGCTGCCATGTAGGAGATCAGCTCAGAAAGAGGCAAGCTTCATTTGTGGTATATCTCACATTCAAGTCGTTACAGTATTTGCCTTGATACGAAGCCATTATTAAGCAGAATGAACATGTTGCGAACAGTGAGCCATGCCAGTTACTGGAGTATAGAGAAGTGAGTTAGTTAAAAAATGAAAGAAACCAAGATGAGCAACAACTAGTGCCACTACTGCCTGTTTTCTTCTAGTGCCTGAGAACTGCATCGATATCCTAGTGAGAAGACACTAGTGGTTATCATTAAAATTGTACTTTATATATTACCGATTTGGTGGTGGTGCGTAAAGAGAGGAGAGAGAGAAAGAGGGGCAAACTGTGTGAAATGTATCCTACAGCATGCATTTAGTTATTTTCAACTAGTTTTTCTCTTTTTTCGGTAATACTCTGATTTTAAAAAAAACACTCTAGGTTTTGGTAAGATGAGGCACGCAAGCCAACTTGGTGCCCAGGCAGACAGGCTGGGAAACAGATCCAAAATCAGCAGGGATTCTTTGCTTCCAAGCAATAAAAACTAACTCCAGCAAACAAAAACAAAAGAGGGGTTATTGGAAGTGTATTGGCTACTCATGGAATTGATGAGAAGCCTGGAAAATGGGACACAGATGATGCGTAAACACCTGAGTCCCAGTGGATAGGAATGCAAGCAATTCTGGGGATCCAGGAATCAAGGACTCCCCCAAAGTCTCATAAGGGTTTCAAGCTGGAATAGATGAGCCCAGTCATTTTCAGCTATTGTATTATTCCGTATAAGATCCTAATTCCAGAGAGTAAGCTACCAATCAGCCTTGCCGGATCAAGGGCAGCTGGATTGTACATTAGCACATAAGCTCCATAAAGTCAGAAGTGAGAAGACATTGACTACTAATGATCAATCTATATTTTCAATACCAAGGCCAGTGTCTGAAACAAAGTAGATGCCCAGTGAATATCTGTAGAATGAACCAGTGAAGGAATGACAAATGGTTCTACTCTTGAAAAACAGGAAGATCTGGCAATCCTGGGCCTACACTTCTGCATGGCAACAGCTGAGTGGTGGCTTGTCTGGAGGGTAAGATTGACCATCTGGAAAAATAGTCCCACAAACCCAAAGCCAAAAGGGAAGAGATAATTTTCCAAAAGAAAATCAGGACGATATTATCAAAGAGTGTTGAATAGGTACTGGGCAGCCAGCAGAGTGATACATACTGAGAGGTGCTTCTGATTTCCCAGCAAGGTTTAGATAAATATGGAAAACTTCAAATCTCTCCAGAGTTTTTCACATTTCAACATAGTAACAAGGAATGGATCTTAAACTGCTCTAAATCCATCCTTGTTTTTTTGCATACACATGGTGGCTATATTTGGGGCACTGTTGGCTGGTGACCTGAGCACCCATATCCCCCATTCTTGTCCTGTTGGGGAAGGTCATATGCCAGTGCCAGCCCTGCCCTGAGAGATTTCCCTGAAATGCAGGCACACCTCCTCCAAGAACATGCCATATGTACAAGAGGCTGTTCCAAGGAGAAGCAAATTTTCACATCCCACTCGAAGGGGGAATGTCAAGGACGGGTGTGAGAAGCCCCCAGATTTTCTGTTCTTCCTTTGAAGTACTTTAGGAAAAAGCACAGTACTCATTTACAGGATCAAGGAAAGAACACTACCTGGGGAGGGGGAAATGTTCAGGAAGGCTGTGATCACAGAGCGGCGTTAGTGTGTAATGAAGCAGTACAGCTTTCTTAGGTTGATCAAATTGCTTGCTGCTGTCGTAGTTCAAGTCATTCATTCTGCCAGTTGGTCCTGTCCACCATAGCTCTTAACCGTCTTGTCTTGTGAGGTCCTCAAAGGGCTTAATGTGCAAGTCTCATACTCTCAGTAGAAGCAAGGCTGGTACAGGCCTTTGGAACATCCCTTTCAACAAAAGCAGGCCTGCTTTTCAACCTTTATTTTAACTGTCCACTGGAGACCTGTGTAGCATTGCTGCTACTTGGGCTTGCAAGCATGGATGCTGAGTAACAGGTGGGTGTGTTTGGAGAGGAAGGGGCAGAAAAATGTCAGCAGCCTGGTTACATCTAGAGCAGAGAGGTCTGAGGGCCTTGGACCTAATCTGACTATATACATTTTTTTCATCTTGCATAAGATTAACTTTTTAAAACGTATTTTCAAATTCTTCTAAATTAGGAGGCTTTACATACGGTTCTGGTTTCTAACCTGTCTTGAAGCTGTGTAAAATCTTGTGGCCCTAGACCTGCTTTCCCATGAGGAAAGGGAGCTGAACTGAGGAGTGGCTGCCACTTCTGGACAGGGCCTGAGCTCTCCAGGTGAGACTCCACTTTATATATTGGTCATAATATAAAGTGTGTATGTATAGGAGGTGCTTTGTAGGTATATGAGTTTGCAACCCAGGATCTATAGCGTTATTCCTAATTGGCTGTGTCCTAGGTCTTAAATTGCTAAGTCTTTTTTCGGCCTCTTTGGATGTGCCTAATGAACTATTATGAGATATGCATGGGAGGCAGTTAGTGACTTGGGAGCAGACTAGGAAGATATTATAACCTGGGGCCAGATGTCTATATGCTTTGGGGAAATCTAACCTTAATTTGAGTTTATCTTGGCACCTCTTACTGTTTGCTTTCAAGTTTTCGAGCAGAGGTTTGGCTTGTAGATAAGGTCCAAATCACCTCATTATATGACACATCAGATTGTAAAAAGGCCTTGAATGCTGTGCTGAGTGTTTATATATAGATACTAGATTTGAAAACACCAAAGCACCCAAATTTTTATGCTCTGCATGTGGTGCTGGGCTGTGTTATGCCCACCCCTGTGTTTGGGGTTAGCTGCTCCCCACTGGAACCCAACAGGACCATGCAGAGTGGCTCACACCTGCAGGGATCCACCACCCACAGAAGGACATTCCTTTTATTTTTTTAATTGCATTTTATAACTTTTGACCCATAGTCTTCTCTTCTGTGAACTTATGTCACAGATACATATATGTACCATGACACATGTGTGACCTGCTTGTGGCAGCACTTTAGTAACTGAAGATGGAAAACAAAATAAGGGCCTATCAATAGGGAAGCTGGGCTATTATGGAATGATCTCAAGGTATATTCTAAGCAAAAATGGCAAGATGTTGATTGGTGTTTTTATTGTGCTTCCATTTATTTAGAGAATGTGCAGGCACTTACTTATTTTTGTATAAAGTGGAGTATTTTTAGGGGACACATGGCATGTGCTGGGGAGAATCGGGGGCACAGGAGCTGAGAGACAGACACACTTTTCATTGTATATCTCTCCGTACTGTTTGCTTATTAGACCATGTTTATATATGTCATTTTTTTCTGTAATAAAAATCGAGTTGTGTGGTTGTGTGCACTTAATTTTGAGCTTCATTTCTCTCGGAGGCTGCTACATTTTTTAAGGAAAATGTCTCCGTCCCACAGTACAATTTTTAAGAAGGAATCACTAAGCCTGTTTGGCTGGCAGGAGAGAGCAGCCAGCTTCTTCTAAGAGCTGGAGTTCTTTTCCTGGGATTCTGGGTGAGAACAGTGGTCAGCTACTACATGGGGCCTGGTGGAGCTGCTTACAGAGTGGACAAGGAGGATGCAGGGCCAGATAGCAATTCTGTGATGCTTTCTGCATCTCACCTTGCTGTGACACCTTTAGTCTGACATTGTCCCCTTCCAGTACTCCATGTAGATAATGGATATAAGGCTATTTGTCCTTTCCCCTCTGGGGACATTTCAGGAAATAAATAGTAGAGGTAAAACTCTGTCTTGGAGGACTGCACCCTCTCTTGTAGCTCCCAAAGGACAGGATATGACAGGTCTTTTGCCTCAACAATGAGGACAGAATGGGGTAGGTTAAGTGAGACCAAGTCTGAGGCCCATGATGGACTAGTAAGAAGATCATAGAAGATAACTCATTCTGCACAGAGAGGGGAAAAGGATTCCGGGGAAAGGGAAGCAAAGGTATAAGAGCATCCTGGAGCCTGATACATCCATTCAAAGAGCAGTGAGAAGCTCTGAGTCGCTGGGACACAATTTGAAATGAGAAAAATAGCAATGGGTGAGACTGGAAAATCCTATAAGGAGTTTAGGCATTATTCTGAAAAATTTACAATAAGATCTAATTTTACTTGACAAAGAATATAGGTAACAAGTATATGGTTACTAGAACAAATCCCTCCTGGCTAGAACAAGAAGAAAGACAGTTGTAATGCTTTCTAGCCCAAGGTGACAAACCCTAAGAGAAGGCAGTGACAGTCGGGATCTAGGGTTGAGAGCAGATCTGAAAGCGATTTGTGAAGTGAAATCAAGTAACTAGGTAAGGGACTAAAGGAAGAAGCAGAAGGAATGTCAACAATGACTTTGAGTGTCCGGCTTTGAGTGAATGGTGACTTGGGTCCAGGAGGTACGGCACACAAGCTGGAAGAGAAGTTTTTGATCTTGAAGTTGTTGTCTTTGTATTTCACCCACAATAAGAGTTGTTTGTGAGCGAATGCCCTCTGATTGCATGAACTTACTTGACCAACTGTTATATTACCTCCTCATGCTGGGACTGGCACAAGGGACTGTGTATGGTGCAAGGGTCAAATCAGTCGTTGGCGCAGAATATTTGAGATCTCTCTCCCTCTCCCCCAAATGAAACAGCAAAGGTACTTCCTATTTTCTACAGAACAATGAAAGCATCGATAAAAATAAAAAATAAACAACACTTGTCTTTTGAAGATCAATTTCAAGTCCTGTACTTCAATAATTTTCCCTGTATGCCAGTACAATGTCCTTTTTACATAAAGGGCAATAACTTGGGGGTTATGCAGGAAAGACAGTGAGAGGAGTAAATTATGAACAAAATCATTAACCAAAGATCGTGCAAGACCAGCAAGTATTATCCTTGCTGAGTGTGAACCTACTCTCATTTTGTTGCAAGCTGCTCAGACCCAAAGGAAAGAGGTGAAACTTGGGAATTGCTTGGAGGGACAGAGTAAGACAATGGGGGATCAATACCCGCTGGCAGACCGGCTTCTCTTGCCACCCCGAGGCCCGCTCAGTGACACCCTGTCTAGCCTGGCCCTGTTGGGATGTGCTTGTTGTGCTGTCTTGGGGAGCACAGTCCCTCCTCTTGACAATTTCCTGGAATTTTCTGGGCTCCAAGGCTGTTTGCCTTTTCCTCAAGCAGGATTTAACAAGCTGGGGAGGTTTTGGGCTCTGCTGCTTTTTCTGCAACTCTTTTCTTGTTCAGAAGCCAGCAGGCCCTCATCCTTCTAGGATTCCAAGCTGTGGCTTCTCTGAAGGCTGATGTAATGGTGCTAAGCCTCAGAATAGAAGACCCACTTTTGATACAACCTCTCTGTTGTCAGCCGATATGTTCACCTCGCAGACTCCTCTTCTCCCTCTTACCAGCCCTTCTGAACATCCCACCAGCACCTTTAAATGTCTTTCCCCATGAGGATGTGTCCCTGGTCCTCGTCTGATTTCTCTCTATTCACTCTCTGCTCAGGCTGTCCCATTATGTTGCATGGTTTCAGATCATGAATCTATATAAAAGATTCCAAAGCACTCATTTCTAGGCTCAACTTCTTGACTGAATTCTGGTCCAACATTTATTTATTTATTCTTTCATTAACTGATTCATTTAGAAAGCATTTATTGACCATCTATACTACACCAGAGACTGCTCTAAGCACTGGGCATAGGAAGAAGACTGACATGTCCTGGTCTTCATGGAAACTCCATCCTGGCTCTTCCAGTTATCTGTTAGATGGTTAGACTTCCAAGTGTCTCAAATCTGTCTCAATCTGGATTTATTATCTGTGCCATCCAGCCTGCTGTCTTTGCCTGGCAGTCTTTTGTCAAGGGCATCCCAGTCTCTGGGGCCTCCCAGTTACACATGTCTTCTATTCTGTCTCATCTCCACCATTCACTCCTCACTGTGTCCCCATCCCCAAAATTCAGTGTCATTCACATTTGTTTCCAGGTCCCCTTAAAGATGGGAAAATGAAAAGTAGAAGATACTGCATGTTTCAAGACCCCATATTTACTCTGGATGCAGTCGATAATCTTCCATGCTTAAAGATTAAAAAAAAAAAAAGATCAGGTGTCTTTGGGAAAGAAATACAATCCTAACTGCTTCTGTAGGCACTTGCACTTATGATAACTAGACCAGATTAAAAGAACAAAAAGACCCCTCCTGTCCCAAAGCCTAGATCAACAGAACAGCAAAAACCCAGCTGGCAGGCACACAGAAACCACTTTAGAAGGGGAGGTGGGTAGGGAACAGAAGGAGGTTGTGGATTATATTCTAGATGCAATTTTCAATATCCCCTACATAGAAAGAAACAAACAAATAAACAAACTCCTTCCTAACAGAAATCGTCAACTGCTAAGTGTTCTCTGTGTTATTAGAATTTAAGTAAAATGACTCCTTGGGCAACTACCTGGAGGCCAACAGCTTTTACAACATGTTTTCTGATATAAACTGTTTTACAAAGACCTTGTATCTTTTTACTACCAAGTATTACATTCTGAACAGAAACTTAATAAGATTTTCAGTAGAGATTTTAAGAGGTTCCATCATAAGACTTAACAACAACCGTGATCTATTATTTTTAGTGCGAGAGTAAAGACCTGAGAGAAATACCATTTTCAATTTCACTTTATGACCCCCCAAGTTGTGTTCAAGTTAAATGAAAGTTAAAAATTGGTACCAGAGAAAGAGCAAAGACTTTGAACTCAAATTTGGGTTTGAATTCCACTGTTTCTTACAAGCTATTGCACTCTGAGCAAGTTTCTTAACTAAGTTGTGCCTCAATTTTCTCATCAATTTAAAGAAGTATTCCTACTGTACAGGATTGTTGCAGCAAAGATTTGTGGTGCAGAGCCTGATGCATAAACAAGTGCCCCAAATGCTTTAGGTTATGTGTGACAGTAACTCAACTCAAACCAGCTTAAGCAACTAATGGAAATTTCTTGGCTTGCCTAACTGAAAAGTTCAAGGATAAATGGCTTCAGGCATAGCTGGATCCAGGGGCTCAAACATTGTAACCAGGATTCAGTCTATCTTGTTTTCATGCTCTGCTTTCTTCTGTTTGACTTCATTGTTCATTGAGCCCAGTACTAGCTGGTTATTTTATGGAGCAAGCAGAACAGGGAGCTGTGAAAGAACATAGCTCCCTGCTGAGATGCGGGAAGACTGGATGAGCCCTCCTTGGGCAGGAAAAACTTATTTGAGCACCATAGTCCATGTGGAATATCCTAGTAGGAGTGGCATTTAGGGCCAGCATAAGGACACAAGACAGTTCATCCTTATCAAAGCTAAATAGAATAGGCAGGTCCAAGATTATAATTTCCATTTGACAGATAAGGCAATGGAGGCTGTGTATGAATTTTCTATTGCTGCTGTAACAAATTACCCTACACTTAGTGACTTAAAACAGCACACATTTATCATCTTGCAGTCCTAGATGTCAGAAGTCCAAAATGAATCTTACTGGGCTATAATCAAGGTGTTAGCAGCCCTGCCTTTCTTCTGGTGGCTCTAGAGGAGAATCTGTTTCTTTGCTCTTTCCAGTTTCTGAAGGACACCTGCGTACCCTGTCTCATGGCCTTCTTCCATCTTCAAAGCCAACAGCATAGCATCTGAAAATCTCTCTCTGACTCTGACCCTCCTGCCTCCCTCTTTCCTTTATAAGGACACTTGTGATTATGTTGTGCTTACCCAGATGATCCAGGATAAATCCTAAATCCTCTACTTAGTCACATCTGCAAAGTCCCTTTTGCCAGGTAAGGTAATATGTTCACAGGTTCTGAGGATTAAGACATGGATGTCTTTATCTATTTTTTATTTTCTTAAATTTTATTTTATTTTGTCAATATACAATGTCATTGATTATTGTGGCCCATTACTGAAACCTCCCTCCAAGACATGGATGCCTTTATGGGGGCCATGACTCAGCCTACCACAGGCTCATAAAGGTTGAAGCCCCTTGGTCACTCCCTAATAGCTGAGCTGGGACTTGAACTGAAATTAATGGTTCTAAATTAAGACAGTTCCAGATAAGAACCCTGGCTGTCCCTCAGAGTAGAGATGTGACCTCAGTCAGGCCTCTCTGAGCCTCTGTGTCTTCATCTGTAAAATGGGGACATTGTTATAAGGATGAAACGAGACAGTCTTAAAATGTCTAGGGCCATGTCTGACATAGAATAGAAAATGAGTGATGCTAGGCATTCCTGGTATTTTTCAAGGCCTTGAACTTGTCCCTTGAATATTTGGCTCCATTAGAGAGAACTGGGGAAGTGCCAGAGGCATACTGGAGTGGAAAGAGCTTCGGGCTTTGAGTCTGCCATGTGACTCCAAAGAACTTGAACTTCTCTGAGTTGCAGTTTTCTGGTTCATAAATGAAGGCAGTAGGTTCTTTCCCTACAGAATTGCACAGAAAATGCCTGCCCAGTGGTCTGCGTCCTCAATAAACATAAACTCCTTCTCTCACTGATTTCCTTCCTGCTTTCTTTCCTCCCTCTGCTTCTCTCTCTCCCTTTCATTGTCCACTCTCGAGACCTGCACTTAAGAACAACCGACCAATTTCAGGGACTTCTGGTGTCTGTTCTTGGTCTCCCCTGTCATGTGTCAGAGCAACCAGTACTTTCCATTCATCAGTTTCTTAGTCATGCAATCTAAATGCTAATGATCCCTGACTAACCTTCCCCTTCTTCTCCTCTACTAACACAGGTCCACAGATGCAAACAGGATCTACTCGCCCCACCCCCATCCCTTGTCCAGGACGGAGACTCGAAACTGTGCCATCTTTGGAAATCTACAACAGTCTGGGAAGAGGGAGGGGAGTTCTTTGCAAGCCCCCCTGCCACACACACCCAGAGCTTCTTCCTCCCTAGCAGGGCTCTATCTACCGAGCCAGCCGATACCCACGCTGATGCCCTCATTCCCTTTCATGCACTGGTGGTTTTCAGTCTGATATTGAAAGTGCAATATGCTTGCCAGTAATGATGTCTTATTGGAGTGTAAAGATTTTCCCATTTCATTGCTTTATCCTGAATTTAAAGTATTTTGAAATTCACTTACATAAGAGAGGACCAGCGGCCGAACGTTTGCCGTAAATAAATGGATGCCTTCTAAGGTGTTATCTGTGAAGTGGGAGATGGGATAGGTTACTGCTTTCATGTCTCATGTGCCAGCTGGGCAGATTCAGTTGCAGAGTTTTTCCATCATGAGGACCAGGCAGACTCTTTTCTTCCAAGTGTTAGTCAGGGGTGTGAGTATGCTCTGACCTTGTCTTTTGAATCTATTCAATTGAAGTTTGTCCAACATGTTGAGTTGGAAGATCTCTTAGCTCTTGAGTCCCTGCTAAAAAATCTGAAAATCATCAAACTAAGGCAGGAATGAAAGGGAAGGATTCAAGCAGGGTTTGGTAAGTGTAGCTATTATCATCATTATTATTAGCAAATATTTATTGAGTGACTACTGTACACTAAATGCTCTGCTAAGTACTTTTCATGAGTTATCTTAATTAAGCGTCTTCACAACCCACCCAGATGGATAGATCTGACGTTTCTAGAACCTACTGCCGTCCAGCATCAAGGCCATTGCTGAAGACATTCATGAAAAATAAGTCAGGGAAACTTCTCACACAGGTTGCATTAGGTGCTTAGATTTACTGATGTATTACAGTGGCCTATTCATGGCCAGAGTGGCACAGAGTGATACTCAAAGTTCCTTGGACCCAAAGGCAGAATTCTATACAGCTGCAGTAGTTAGGAGTATGCGCACTGGGATGAATCCTGTCTTGGCTACTTTCTAGCAGTGTGATCTTGGGCCAGTCATTTAATCTCCCTGGGCCTCAGTTTCTCCATCTATAAAATGTGGATAATAATAATGGTACCCTCCTTTTAGAGCTGTGTGGGAGTTACATGAGTTCCTGTATGGGAAGCACTTAGAACAGTGCCTGGCATATGGTATGCTTCACCCTCCCCGTGATGATGTTCTGAGCTGCCTTCCACAGGTCTGGGTTGATGGCATGCCCCGGATGACAAGGAGTAGAAAATGGAGCTCTTTCAAAGCCATTGTTACTCCTTTCCTTCCTGTCTTTTCCCAAGGACTGAATCTTGGAAGGTTGTGACAGTAAAGGGTGACTTCCCAGGTTCTCCAGGAATTTCCAGGTGTTAGCACTGAAATTCCCAAGTCCAAGGAATCCCTTCAGTCCCAGACAGAGCAGGAGAGAGTAAGACACGCTGACATTTGGGTTTTGTGAGGGTCAGCGTGTGATTGGAGACTCTATTACTTTGCTGGGGCTGCCCTAATGAAATACCAAAGACAACAGAAATTTACTACTCACAGTTCTGGAGTCTGGAAGTCCAAGATCAAGGTACTGGCAGTCTGTGACTCCACATGCAAAGAAAAGGCTTTTTGAATCACATCAAAATGTCATGATTGAATAGAAATTTCCCGGTTAAGTTAATATAAAATGTTTAAGGCAGGTGTATTTTTTAAACGATTTTAACTGATTTTTTCAATTTATCTATTATTGGTCCCAATTGTGTCAAATAGAAATACCCTACTATAATACTGATTGTAATAACAGTAAAAATAATAGGTAAATCATATTAAAGGCTTTTTATGTGCTAGGTATGGTTCTAAGTACATTTTATGTTTTCACTCAATTAGTACTTACGCGACCCTATGAGGCAGGTAGCTTCATGTGTGCCACTTTACTGCTTAACAATGGGGCAGTGGGAGGAACCTCACCTGGGAACATTAGTGGACCCGGTTGGGGGTTGAGAAATTCTAGGCAGTGTGGTACCAGGAATCCTGTTCCCTGGGGTTTACAGCTGAGGAGTTCTTTGGTGTGATCCTAGAACAAACCAGAGAATGACCTGAAAGGAATGGGTACCTTGTGTTTCTGAAAATTTGGGGAAAAATAAGACATTTATCAATTTCTGTCATTTGCAACCCTTGCTTCTGTAAAGATGAGAGCAAAGTTGGGGTTGACTAAAGCATCACTTGTCACCCATTCTACCAATTCTGTTACACACTTAAATTCCATGATCCTGGTCACAGCTACGTACGCTGCTGAGCTGTGAAGTCCACTTTGCTCAAGGGCCGGCAGGAGCAATGACTGCAGAACCCACCACCTGGGTTTGAGTTCTGAGTTCACTCTCTGCCACGCCATGATCTTGGTCCATTTACTTCACCTCTTTGTAGCTCAGTTTGCTCATTCACTAAGTGGGGAAAGTAATAGTACTTCTCTCCTAGGTTGTTGGAAAGCTTAAATGAGTTAATATACAAAAGTATTAGAACAGTGCTAGGCAAATGATCAGCGCTCCATAAGTACTAGCTACCAGCCTCCCGTGATTCATTCATCCACTAACTCACTCTACAACTATTTCCTGAGCATCACGTTATGACCAAGGCTGTGCATCCACCCAACTTCACATTTAGACGTTTAATGTTAGGTATTTTATTGGATGTTACTTTGTATGTGAACTCTGTCCAAAGGTGATCTCACTCTGAAGCAAATTTTTGACATTCGTAATGACCCAAGATGTCTAAGGGAATGGAAATATTAAATGTTTATAAGCACATTTTTTCTTACATTATTGTAAAAAATAGAAAATTCCTGAAAAGCAGGAAAGAAAATAAAAAATCATTTGTAATTTTGCCATCCATGCATAGCAACTATTTACATTTTAATGTCTTTTCTTCAGGGCATTTTTTACGCATAGTTTTTTAACATAATTATATCCATTCTCCATACACAATTTTTATCTTGTTTTTTTTTTCCAGTTACTGTTATATCATAAGCATTTTCTACATTATACAGTCTTTGTGAACATTGCATTTTATGACTTTGTAATATTCTATGCAAGGATTATGGCATGGATTATTTAACCAAACATTTAAATTTTAAAATTTTTATCTCACTGTTACTTATGCTGTTGTAATGTTGAATTTGTTTCATAAACTCATCCCCCCCCCCCTCACTCCAGCCCACCACCAAAGTTTTGGGTTGTCTCGTTAAGCTATACAATGTGAAATTACTGATCAAGGGCATGACCATTTTAAGGCATTCGATACACATTTAGAAATTACTCTCTATGCCAATTTACACTCTGATCTGCAACGTAAAAAAATACCCACTTTGCTACACTTTTGTTAATATGCCTATTATCATTTTAAAAGACTAGCTAATTTGAAAGGCATGAAATGTTGTTTTTATTTGCTTGGCTTTGATGAGTAGAGATATTGAAAAATTTTCCATGTTTGTTAAACAGTAGCATTTCCTCTTTGGGGAAATGTCTGTTGCATCCTTTCTCTGCTCATCTATCAGCTTATTTGTTTTTCTTAAAGATTCGTATTAATTCAAATATATAAATATGTGATTCTCTTTTGTTATATTCGCTTCAAATATGTTTCCCTGTTTGTTGTTTTCCTTTTAAGTTTGATTAGGTTTTTTGTGTACAGAAGATTTAAATTGTTTGTAATCACATCTGCCCATCTTTTCCTTTATGATTTTTTAAATCTCTTCTAAATCTAGACACTACTTCTCTGTCCAGAAGCTTGCTAAATATTCTTTTCTATTTTCTTATAATTTGTTTATGCTTTAATTAAAAAAAATACTTTGGTCTATCTGGAATTTGTTCAGCACATAACATTGAAGGGGGTTTTCATATGGCTAACCAATTATCCCAGTGCAATTTAATCAATTATCCTATTTTTTTTTGTATCATATATTAAATTGTCACATGTAATGAAGGATAAACTAAAGTATCTGTTATGCTTAGTTGAACCAATAAACCACACTGTTCAAATCACTGTACTTTCAAAGTCTGTTTAAATATCTGTTCATGCTAGTCCTTGGATGATCCAAGTTTAAGGAGAGGCAACTGTTTGGGATGAACTTCCTTTATATTGTTTGACTCATGGTAAGAGACCAGTTCAAAGACAAGCAAAGGTGACAGCAAGACCTAACAAAGATCAGCCAGTCCCAGTGAGCCTCATGTCCTTCCAACCTGATCTCTGACTCTTTTTTCTCCTATAAAATGTATTGTTTATTTATTTTTGATTATACATATTTATGGAGTACAGAGTTGACTATCAGTATTTGTGTACAGTATGTGATGATCAAATCAATATTAGTAGCATGTTCATCATTACAAGTGGTAATTACTCTTTGTGTCCTTTACCCAGTTACTCCCTAACCCCCCCACCACCACCTTTCCCACCTCTAGTAACTATAGGTCTGTTCTCTCCTTCTGAAAGTTCAACATTTTATTGTGGTTCCTTCCTTCCTTCCGTCTGTCTGTCCGTCTTTCTTTCTTTTTTAAAAATTTTACTTCTCAATATACATTGTAGTTGATTTTCATACCCCTTTACCCATTCCTCTCCACCCCCTCCCTTGACCCCCCCCCATCATATCTGCTCACTTGACTTAAATAGTTCAAGGATTTTTTGTGGTTCTTTCTTTCCACTTATAAGTGAGGACATACAGTATTTCTCTTTCTCTGCCTGGCTTATTTCACTTAACATAATTTGCTCCAAGCTCATGCTGATCTCTGACCCTTGAAGATTTTGTGTCCAGCTTTCTTCTGCAGGCCACCCTGACTTCTACTCTTGCTGCTCTAAACTGGGAGTAGGAGCTCAGTAGAAAGGATGACCTCCCTAGAGGTGGGTTTTATTCCTACCCCCACTATGTGCAGTCATTG
Source organism: Galeopterus variegatus (assembly GCF_000696425.1). Classification (NCBI taxonomy): domain Eukaryota; kingdom Metazoa; phylum Chordata; class Mammalia; order Dermoptera; family Cynocephalidae; genus Galeopterus; species Galeopterus variegatus. The sequence goes on from NW_007726734.1 coordinate 55,960, forward strand.
TAGATCCTTGGGCCACCAGAGGTTGTCTCTTCACTAACTTTTCTTCCATGTATCTCTATCCTGAATTTCCTCCTTTCCTCTCCAGCCTGACAAACACCAAGCCTTTGGGGGGTACTCACTGATCTGCTTTCTTTTTTCAGAGAATTTCATTTCTTTCCTATGGCAGATGCCCCTCCCAAGGTCAAAACCTTGTACTTCAATCCTTCGAATACATTCTTATCTACTTCCTTCCAGACCCAATGATGTTTAGCTTTTTGTTACTTCTAATCCTGCTCATGCAATCTCAGGTCCTTTGCTACACACAGGGGTGCTGGGAAGAGCTAAATTGGGGGGGTATAGACTCTCTGGTGGAGAGGAGAACCAAGAGCTGTTACAAAATAAACATCCCAAGGCCATCCAAGTGCATTACCAGTTGTCCCAGAACTTGAGCATTTTAACACTTGGGCATAAACCTCTTGCCACAGCGTAAACAGACCACGGGAAATTAATACTTCACAATATCTGCAGGCCAGCTTGGACACGTCATCCTCTCATCTAGCTATAGAGGCTGCTATTCTCTTATTGTTTTAAAAATTTAAGGTTCAGATTCTAAAAGGGCATGCCTTTCAGAATTCATCAGAACAGAGCCCATGAAAATCTGAACAGATCATATCGCTACAGAACAGTGTCAACAAAGGCGCCATGTATAGTAAATATCTTGGGCAGGATTCATTCATTCACTTATTCACTCATTTGTTCACTTGCTTATTTATGTGACAGATACTTATCAAGTTCCTGCTCTATGCAGACATCGTTCTCATTCTAGGAATGTGGGATCCAGTGATGAAATCTACCTAGTCAAGTGGAGGAGGCATTCCAGCCAAATCAAATGGAGGAGACAGGCAACACGATACACTATTTTCCCTTTAATCTTTTATTTTTCAGCATTGGCATGAGCACTTATAAATGAAATGTGGAAATTAACTCCAGTTGTGGTTTATAAATAATCAGCAGGGATACCTTCTACACAGCTAACGCTGTTGGAAGCTATGTAATGAATACATGTAGTGGCTCTTTTATAAACATGTTTCTTCTCATCACTGCCTCTTGAGAAGGAATGGTTTCACACCCCCTGGGAATCTACATATGAGGTATTCTGCTGATAAAATAACCAAATCACAGATAACCGTCCAGCGGTTATCCCCACATGAGATCAGAGAAACTGGAGGCTTCTAAGGTGGTGACAAAATTATTGTTTGAAGATCCACCCAATAAGCAGCTCATTTGAAAGTAAAGAAAGTACCTTACTTCTTTGCATTAAGGGGTTAAAAAAGGGAGGAAAAAGTGTTTAAACATTTAAACAAGGAGGTTTCAAGATTAGTTACAGATGCTTAATGTACTTAGCGAATAGTTGGGAAATTATTAATTATTAGTTACAATCTCTTAACTTCTCTATTTGGTTCAACAAATCCCTATTTAGCAACAGCCTGTTATTGGCCTTGCACAGTGGTTGGCATATATAGCATGTCCTAAATGAACTTTTTTTTATAAAAATAAGGCACTGTGACAGATTCCAGAGATGCAAGTGACTACCATCAGCCTTAACAAAAGCATAATTTAGGATGGAAGACAGTTATGTGAGCAGTGAACTATAATTCAGTGATGGCTAATGTTTATTGAGCTCAAACTATATTCCAGGCACCATGCCAAATCCTTTATGCATATACCTCATTTAATTCTCATAACAATCCTATGAAGCAGGTACTAGTGTCTTTTCTGTTATAAAGATGAGGACACAGATGCTTTTAGAGGTTCACAAGGCTGCGGTGGATTTGTACCCAGATCTTTGCGATTCAAATGTCCACATGCTTGAGTGCCAGTGGCATGGGCTCTCCTGTGTTCCTGCTACTCTCATGTGTGAATTGTGCATTCACGGAGCAGGACAGAGAAGGTAGTTGGTTCTTCTGGCAGAAGGGTTTGGAAATCATTCCCGGGGAAAGTGCTATTTCATTAGGCACCTGGAAAGTTTCTAGAGTGTATGATTCAGCAAGCTATGAATTGAGATGAAAAATATAGAAAACTGGACACCGTGTCACATTTTGCTGCTAGTCTTGATGCTGGAGGTAGGGTCCGAGGGGTCCCGCAGTTGACTGCAACCCACCCAGTCCTCTTACCAGGTTCTTGACTCTGCCACAGGAAAGAATTCAAGAGCAGAGTCACAGTAGAAAGTGAGAACAAGTTTAATAAAATAAATAAGAAATACAAGTTCTACACAGAGTGTGGCATGCCCCAGAGACTGAGCAGAGCCCACACCAAGTTTAACACAAAAGCAAGTCCAGTACAGACATCAAATCTAACAGAAAAGCAAGAAAAACAAATTTAAATTACAGTACAAAATGCAGGCTGGCTCAAGAGAATGAGCAGCTGCCTACTGAAATTAAGTTAGATATAAAGTAAATTATACACACCTCAGCCAGCAGGTGCAGGTTGCCACCAGGAAAGTGAGCAGCAACGACCCTGCTTTTGCCTGGGATTCGGTTTTTATACTTTTTCTGTCTAGTGAATATTCAATTATTGGTTCCCAATTGTATACACCAGAATGTTCTGTGCTCTCTGTTGAGCATGTCCAGCCACTGGATTGCATAAGCCTGACCCCCTGTTGTCTCATTTTCCCCTTGCTGGTGCTAAGAATAGGTCTAGCTGGCAACGGTTACTCTCCTCCAGGGCAGAGCTCAGAGAAGGGGGCCTGAGACCTCAGGGAGTGGCTGGAAACACCGAGGCATGTCCTGAAACCGAGCCCAGGGAAACTGAGCACAACCTGTATCAGTCTTGCTTTGACCTGGTGATCCCATCCTGGTAACTGTAAATTCATCCATCTCACTGGGCTCCCTCAGTCTCTGGGTTGACTGGTAAACTCGTCTCCCCCTTCCAGCCCCTCCTCCGTGATTAGTGGCTGAGACTGTCTTCTTGACATCAGACTTTCTTACTGATCTGGACATTGGCGTAGTCTCTGCTTTGGCTCTCCCTAACCACCAACTCGTTTGTTACTTCATGCTGAGTGGTGCTGACTTTGGGCTGAGATACCACTTCTGTTACTGACTTCCTATGCTGCAAAACATACCCCGTAAACTAGGCCTCATCTCAGAGTCTGCCACCAGCTTTCCCCTGCAATCCCACCAGCATGGATGCCAGTCCAATAGCTCTACAAGCTTCAGCTAACGGCCCTTTTATTCCCCTTCTACCATGCAGACCACCCTGCTTCAGGCAATAGGAGCTGCAGTACTGCCCTTGGAGCCAGGCAATAGGGATCGTGGTGCTTTAGAGGGTCCTGTTATGGTTTTCCCCTGGCTCAGGTGCTGTCCCCAACCCCCAATACACATAGGATAATGAGTTGTAATGCCAAAGGAACCTATATATCAGGAGGCAGTGCTCTCCTAGACCATACTCTGCTCACCAGAATACTTCGAATTCTTGTCCAAATGACCCCATGCTCATTTTCAGCACCTGCAAAAGCTTCCTGGATCTGTCTTCCAGAAGGTGGTCTGTGCTGGTTTGTGCCTTCCTAGGCTGAGGGCTAATCAAGAAGTAGTTGGTTGAGAGGGAGTGTGGACAGACCTTAGACATGCAGGCCAGGGTATCCAAACACTTGTCCATGAGACTGTTGGGTGGGGTAGGGCTGGCCCAGGGCCCAAACCTGTTTTTTCCCATCCATGGAGTGAGTCCGAGAATTCTGCATGAGGATCTGGTCTTCTAGTTTATTATGAGGGCATATGTTGGGAAGAAAACACTTCCTTTCCCCACTTAGGTTCTATGGTTAGGGCCTGCAAATTAACTGACAGTAGACGGGTTAACAGGAGAAAAGACAAGGTTTATTTACACATGCATGCAGGAGCATGCAGTGGTTGATAACTCACTGAAGGAGCTGGAAGTAAAGATTTATATAGCAACTAAAGAAAAAGGTGTGGGTGAGGTGGGGGCGGGGAGGATTGCTAGGGCTTCAGCTGGAAAGCGTGGGAGGTTTTACTGGCTTTTGATACTAACAGGCAGCCAGATTTACTCCTCGCAGTGCTGTCAGTCTCTCTCACAGAAGAAACTCCTTTGGAGACAAGTCAATGGTAGGTGTATTTTGGGGAGGCTCTGCTTAAATTCACATATTTCCACGGCTGCTGATTATTGAGATGTTTTCAGTTGAAAGCAATTTTTTTACCACTTTGATGAACTGTTAATCCCTTTGTATATTTATCAAGGAAGGAAGGAAGGAGACTAGAATGTATTTTATTTAACAGTCAACAACTTGATTTTCATTTTATAACTAGTTAGACATGTGGTATACAGACCTTCATTTTTACTCTTGCCCTAGGCTTTGCAAATGTTAGAGGTGGTCCTGACGATTACATTTATCTTTCATGAAAGGAACCAAATCTGGCCGATTTTATTTTCTACCAGGGCAAAATGTTTCATGGTGCATGTCCTGCCAACATGATGATGCTAGTACTGGGCACAGCCATAAGATGCCAGGTGGTATCAAGGCACCACTTGCTAAATATTGGTTAATTATGCCATTCAAAAATTGTAAAATCCTGGACTCTTTTCTATGAGCATCCGGGAGCTACCCTTTGCTCATAGGACAGGGGAAGAATTTACTGCCTTGTATATACAGAAAGGACCACATATCAAATGGGCTGGGAAATTTACCTCTTGAAGATTACCCTTTCCCATATTATACCACAAATTTCTATCATATATCAGGCGTTAAACTAAGCTAAGTACCTTCACACGTAAATCATATGAATCCTGTTTATGGAATATTATCGGGTGGTCTATCACTCTTTTTTCCTCACTCAACCTCTTGGAAATAGCCCACATACAGGTCATATATATCNAATGTTGTGAACTGAACTGTGTCCTCACCAAATCTATAAGTTGAAGTCCTAACTGTATTGTGTGACTATATTTGGAGATGGGGTCTATAAGAAGGCAATTAGGTTAAATAAGGTTGTAAGAGTGGGACCCTGATCTGGTAGGATCAGTGTCCTTATAAGAAGATATGCCAGAGCACTCTCTCTCTCACTCCCTCTCTCTCTCTCATTCTCTCTCTCTCTCTGCACACATGCACCAAGAAAAGGCCATGTGAGGACACAGCGAGAAGATCGCCATCTGGAAGCCATGAAGAGAGCCCTCACCAGACACCAAATCAGCTGGAACCTTGATCTGGGACTTCCAGCCAGAAATGTGAGAAAATAAATGTCTGTTGTTTAAGCCATCTAGTGCATGGTATTTTGTTATGGTAGCCCGAGCAGACCAAGACATGCGGCAACAGAAAACGAATAGAGTGGCATCCCATCATTTTGGCTGTACTCTATTCATTAAAAGTAAGTCATTAGGTTGGCCTACTCTCAAAGAGGGGAGGGTTTACACTTGGGCATGAAACCAGCCATTAGGGGCTGTCTTAGGAGTCTGCTTACCATAGATACATTTAATAAAAATATCAATTAGTGCATACACCGAACATTAAATAGATGAACTGCTCACAGACACTGAGAACTTTGGAGTAATTCCAGTCTGCAAAGCCATCTACTCCATGTGAAGTTCTGGCATTATTCTATTTCCCAATTGTGTATGGGAAACTTTGGAGCAACTTGCTTCTTTGTTCAGCGGGGCAAAGTGTAAAATGAACATAAGAAGAATATTTTACTCACAGCGTCATTAAAAGAAATAAATGTGCTTATGCATGCAAAGATTGAAGCTCAGTGCCTAGCACGCAGTAAGTGCTTCATAAATATTAGCTATTATCATTATCATTATCAGGAAGGTCTCAGGATTACCTACAAGGCCACAGATGTGTGTTGACATCTGCTCTTCATTGCAGTAAACAGTTCACCTCATTCACTTACAGCTGACCCTTGATCAACACAGGTTTGAACTGCCCCGGTCAACTTATACATGAATGTTTTTCAATAAATACTGTACAGTAGTGCACATACATTTTCTCTTCCTTTTGATTTTGTTAATAACATTTTCTTTTCTCTAGCTTACCTTATTGTAAGAATACATTATATAATACATATAATATATAAAATATGTGTTAGTCGACTAAGTTATTGTTAAGATTTCTAGTCAACAGTGGGCTATTAGTAGCTAAGTTTGGGGGAGACAAAAGTTATATGCATATTTTTGTCTGTGCAGGGGACCAGCACCCCTAACCTCAGTGTTGTTCAAGAGTCAGTTATATTTTATTTCATTTAATTGTCAGAGCCCACCCTGTGAGATAGGTACTTCTTATCAGCAACGAAGCCAGGATTCAAACTCAGATTCTCTAACGCTGAAATCGCTCGCTTTCCATGCCACTGAGCTGCCTTTACTTAACTCATGGGTTTGATGTGAACCAGGATCTGGCACCACCGGCCTGAGACCCGGTGACATAAAAGGGCTCATTTTCTTCACATGGAGAGCACTTTGGGCCCAAGCAGGGGTTTTCCTTCACCTAGGATTCCCAAGACACAAGACAACCGAAATTATTTAAATTTTTACCATTCCTCACTTCTCCTTTTTAAATTCTACCTCGTCGGACTCAAAAAGCCAGACCTATCTTAGGGGTTTCAGAAACTTTCCGTGAGAGATCGGAAGGGCCGGTTTGAAGCCAAGTTTACCAGGTCTCCTCCAGCCAGGCCTGCATTTTATCTCCCATGGCCTTGGCCTGACTTTAGGTCTGAGGCTGACCCCCTGGGAGTGGGTGAGAGCTGGGTGTAGATTCCCCCAATTGTATCAGAGTGGCATCTGGGGACACTGTAGAGTTGGAGTACATTAAGGAATTAGCTCATGATAATGCTTTCCACTGAGAAGTGCTGTTCTGCTAGGGCCTCCTGAGGGGTAGCTGACAGTGTTTCGTTTCTGTTCATTCTATTCTCTGGATTCCTCAATTTAATGAGTTCTTTACTTTTGCCTTTAAAAAGTGTTCTTCCCCC
>NW_007726734.1:63337-78756 GCF_000696425.1 Galeopterus variegatus
AAAAGCCAGACCTACCTTAGGGGTTTCAGAAACTTTCCATGAGAGATCGGAAGGGCCAGTTTGAAGCCAAGTTTACCAGGTCTCCTCCAGCCAGGCCTGCATTTTATCTCCCATGGCCTTGGCCTGACTTTAGGTCTGAGGCTGACCCCCTGGGAGTGGGTGAGAGCTGGGTGTAGATTCCCCCAATTGTATCAGAGTGGCATCTGGGGACACTGTAGAGTTGGAGTACATTAAGGAATTAGCTCATGATAATGCTTTCCACTGAGAAGTGCTGTTCTGCTAGGGCCTCCTGAGGGGTAGCTGACAGTGTTTCGTTTCTGTTCATTCTATTCTCTGGATTCCTCAATTTAATGAGTTCTTTACTTTTGCCTTTAAAAAGTGTTCTTCCCCCATGGAGTCTAGCTGTTAGCTGGAATTCGAATACTGAAAGGAACAGGAAAAGAACAGAAGAGGAGCCAGAGGTCAACTCCCCACACACTTCGAAGGGGCTGGCTCTCTGGGGCTCCCCAGGTCTGGCTCCCCAGTCCTATCTCTGCCTTTCCTGATATTCCAAATTTGGTGTCTCAGAGGCCTCCCACTTACAGGTGGAGCCTGCCCCAGTTCTAGAGCAGATTTCCTCAGGGGCACAGGGTTTATTAATAGTCTCCACCCCCGGGACCAGCAGGGATCAGGATGCATTTTACATTCTCAGAAAACAGAGCTGACAAAACAACCCTGGCAATCAGCACTAGTCATTGGACTCAGAGTTCCATACGACCCCTGGATGCCCACAGAGTCTCAAAGGCAGCATTTCAGGAATTTGAGGCTCCACTCAGAGTTTATTCTGTTCAAGAGACAGGGTCATGATATAGTCCTCCCAGTGACCCTGTTTCATGCCCTAAACCCAGCTTTAGCCTCAAGCTCACTGTCTACAGCCCTCAGATACACTTAGATCCTCAGAAACTGGGTCAAAAGTGAGAAGAAAGCTCAGATCAGGCATGATGGAAGACTGAGGCTCCACTGTGAAGCCAGGCTGACCCTTGTCCATCTATAAGCAAGTCAAGCGAGTGACGAACTTAGACTTGGGCTAACCTATCAGGAAAGCTTTAGGAGCTAATGCTTAAAGGCAGGCAGATGTTGGCAATGGAGGTACTGGAGGAAGGTTCCTTTGTGATATCACTGGCCATCATCTGAGGCTAAATGCATGTATGATCCTTCACTCTAGCTGTACGTTGGAATTACCTAGGGAACTTTCAAAATTTCGGATACCTGATCTCCACGCCCAGAGATTATGACTTAATTGGCCTGGAGTAGGGCCTGGGCATTAGCGCTTTTGAAAACTCCCCAGGTAATTCTAATGGGTGAGTACTTACAGTCATGCAAACTACTGACCTAAAGAGAATAGAATTTAGGGCCAACAAGGTGAGGGTTCTCGTTCTGGTGTGGAACTGGAATATAAGGCAGGAGAAGAAAACACAAATCTAATCACACAGAATAGGCCATCCTGGATAAGTTTGGTGGTTTCCTTCAGACCCACCAGTTACAGTCTATTCCAGATCTTCCTCTCCCACCAACAAACCAGGCTGAGGTTCCCAGGGGATCTCCAGAAGAGGGCCTTGGTAAGCTTTCATGAAGGGACTGAACTGAATTTGGGAGTGAAGGGTCCCACTGACCACACCTCACTGAGTTGGGGGACTGACATTTTGGTAACATCACTATTCCCAGTGCTGAGTCGGGGGACTGACATTTTGGTAACATCACTATTCCCAGTAAAATTACAGCTGTAATATCATTCTCTGACATAAAACCCTTTCAGAAATCTCTTTTAAATTGTTCCAATAAAAGGAGGCTATAGACCTGGGAGCAGGGGAAGATAAAATGAACCATTTAAGAGCCTTCTTTTTTGAGTGAAATGGGCCAAGTACATTCTTTTTACAAAGTTAACCAGGAAAGAAAACCATTTGAAAACAAACCCCGTGAATTTTGGCGATGAGCACAGAAGGAATTGAGCCTGGAATGTGGCGTAGGAGGTAAGCAAAGCTAATGGCCAAACAGTGATCATTTAGCTCGCGGAGTTGAGCAACTATTGGGTTTGCTACCAACCGTATCCAAGTGAGAGCTCTTCAGGGATGCCCAATGGCAGTCAGTCCTTGGAACAAAACTGTGTGAGGCTGCTGATGCCTTTGGCCAGTTTCAATGAGCAGATGTCGCCTAACTGTAGCTCAACCTCATTTCCATATAAGCAGCCCTTACCCTGCCCCGGGCATCCTCTGAGCAAGGGCCTCTGCTTCCCCAGAATTCACAGAGCCTTGGTTCCAGGTGAGAATGGATGGAGGCTGCAGAGGATGCTTCTAAAACTACTTTGGTGGGAGGGAATAAATAAACCACCTAATCCCACACTTTTCTCTTTGCTAACATGTTGTGCCTCACAGTCTTGCTTTTTACTGGGACAGTATAAAGAATCTTATATTCATTCATGTAAAATATTTATCAAGTGCCTACTTTGGGCAGGGACTCTTAGGCACTAGGGGTGGAGCAATGAGCACTACACACAGCTTCTTGCCTTCAGAGTGTTTATAGTCTAGTGGAGACAGAAAATAAGCAAGTATACCAATAAATAAATAAAATTTCAGATACACATAAAAGCTACAAGGATATAGGGTGACCCAAGTAACAACAAGAGGTCAGCACAGGCAACAACAATAACAACAAGGGGGCCGGCCCGGTGGCACACTGGAGAGTGCGCCGCTTGGGAGTGCAGTGGCGCTCCCGCCAAGGGTTCGGATCCCACGTGGAGACCGGTTCCCGCTCACTGGCTGAGTGAGGTGCGGGCGCAACACCGAGGGTTGTGATACCGTTGCCAGTCCCTGGTACGGGTGCGACACCGAGGGTTGCGATCCCATTACTGGTCAGTAAAAAAGACAAAAAAGGAAAACAAAACAAAACAAAACAAAACAAAACAAAACAATAACAACAAGTAAATAGGTAAATTGGACTTTATCAAAATCACAATTTTTTTGTGTTGCCGTGGAAGTAATGTAGTGAAAAAGAGAAATAGACCAATTTTTGAAAAAGGGGCAAGGATCTGAATAGATATTTCTCCGAGAAAAATATGCAAATGAGAATAAGCACATGAAAAGTTGCTCAATGTCATTGGTCATCAGTCAAATGCAATTCAAAATCACCATATGATACCACTTCACACCCACTAGGATGGCTACAATAAAAAAGACAGATGATAATAAATGTGAGCAAGGCTGTGGAGAAATTGACTGGCTAGAATGTAAAATGATGCACTTGCTCTGGAAAATAGTCTGGCAGTTCCCAAAACTTAGACAGAGAGTGATCTTATGACCAGCAGGCCCACTCTTAGGTACATACTCGAGAGAAATAAAAACATGCACACCAAAAATTGTAAGTGAATGTTTACAGCAGCATTATTCATAGTAGTCAAAAAGTGGAAATAACCCAGATGTTCATCAACTGATGAATAAATAAATAAAATGTGGTATATCCAAACAACGGAGCATTATTTGGCAATAGAAAGTAATGAAGTATTAGTACATGCTACAACATAGGTGAATCTTGAAAATATTACAAGTGAAAGAAGCCGCTCCCAAAAGATCACATATTGTATGATTCCATTTACATGAACATCCAGATGAGGCAAATCTATAAAGACAGGAAGTAGATTAGTGGATAAGGGGAGGGGAGAAAGAGAAGTGACTACTAATGGATATGGATTTTTTTTGGGGGGGGAGGGTGATAAAAATGTTCTAAAATTGATTGTGGCAATGGCTGCACAACTTAGTGACTATAGTAAAAACCATCAAATTGTAAACTTCAGAAGAAGGATGAAGAGAAGGAGGAAGAGGAGGAGGAGGAGGAGGGATATTATCTTCTGCCACCAGCCATAGAAGGGTAAGGATTTGAGGGAAGCAGATAATTGGAGAGAACAGATGATACAACTTCCCCAGCTTCTCTGTTTAATATTTTCTGTTGTAATGAAAAGAACCACAGGTTTGGGAGCCAGGCACATCAGAGTTTGAATACCATTTCTATGACTTACCATGATTAGCTTCCTTTAAAAATTTTTTTAGGCTTCCTTTTTCAGAACTTAGTATGTACCAGACATTGTGTTAATACCTTTACATGCACGGATCTCTGTAAATATCTTCGAAGCTGGTGAGATTATCCTCCTTTCATAGGAAGTTGAAATTCAGAGGACCTTTAGCCACCACACAATACTAAAGGAACAATCTGGGATCAGCATACCACTTCTTTGGCTCTTATGTATCTCATTTATGAAATAGAAATAATATCTCTACATGGTGATACTGTAGATTGAGAATACATGTGTGTTCAGAACTGTGCCTAGAATTACTTAAAAGATTTTCTTTTAAAAAGTTGTTGTATTTTAAAAATTTTTATATGATTATTTCTTATTAATGACTTATTTCTGTGTTGGATTCTAAGTATTTTCTGTTAAATGGCAATGATTTACATACCTTTTTAATTTTAACCTCATGGTATACAAAACTGTGTTTGGTACTTGTAGTGGGTTGAATGATAGCCCCAAAAAGATATGTCCAACTCCTAATATCCAGGCTCTGTGAATGTTACTTTATATGGAAAAAGGATCTTTGCAGATGCAATGAAATTAAAGATCTTATTGAATGATAGCCCCAAAAAGATATGTCCAACTCCTAATATCCAGGTTCTGTGAATGTTACTTTATATGGAAAAAGGATCTTTGCAGATGCAATGAAATTAAAGATCTTGAGATGAGATTATCTTGGATTACCCATGTAGAACCTAAATCCAAAGACAAATGTTTTTATTAGAAACAGAAGATGAGAAGACACAGAGTCAGAGGAGAGCAGTGTGTGAAAACAGAAGCAGAGGCTGAAGTTACACAATCACAATTCATGGAACAGCTTGAGCCTTGAGAAGCTGAAAGAGGCAAGTAAAGATTGTCCCTCAGAGCTATCAGAGCTTGACGCAACGAACACTTTGATTCCAGACTTCTTTGATTTCTCTTCCTTGAGAGAATAAATTTCTGCTGCTTTAGGTCACCAAGTTTATGGTAATTTGTTATGGAAGCCACAGGAAATGAATACTGAGATATCTTTTTTTCCCCATTCATTATGAGCATATTTTCCTTTACCACACTGAACATAGTTATACAGTTTTAAAGTTCCTGTCTGATAACTTTTACATTTTTGAGACATCTCAGAGTCAGCCTCTGTTTATTGTCCTTCCTTTTGAGAATAGGTCATATTTCTGTATTATTCATATCTTGAGTGGTTTTGAATGGTATCCTGGTCATTACTAATGTTGTAGTTTGGATTCTGTTATATTCTTCCAATGAATGTTGGTTTTTATAACCAGTATTAACTTGATTTGGTGTATGGCAGCTCAAATCTCAGTTTCAATATTCTATGTTTAATGGGGCTGCTTCCAGTCTCTCTCAGGCATCTGTGGTCCAGGCACCAATCAGAGACTTCGGCAGGGTTGATACACAGAATTTAAGGTTCTTAGTCTCTGGCTCTCTCGTTTTTTTTGGAGATTTCCCCTGTCATTCTTCAGCAGCCATGATAGCCCCCAGGTTTAATCCTCTTGTTCCTTAGGCCAAAAAATTAATGGGTTTTCTGTAGTTTTAGTTTCTTTACATTATGACTAATGTCTACCATGAGGGAAAATTCTCCCGAATGGGAAAGTTATCACACAAAGATTCCTTCTTCCAAGTTTTGACTCCCCTCCAAAATCTCTTGCTTTTCTTCACACTCCAGAGCTCCCAGATGGCTGTTTTGGGGGCAATTTGTCCAGAATTTATAGCTGTTATCTGTAGGAGGATCAATACAAGGGTACTTCAAAAAGTTCATGGAAAGACTTTTATTACCTTTCAATTCTATTTTTTCACAAACTTTTTGAAGTACTGTCATATAGTGAAAGCTTGCTTTTCTATTCTGAGAGTGGAGCCTTGCATTTAGCTGTAGATGGAAAATACATAAAGCACTTAGACAATGTCTGCCCCAATGCAGTCTTCAACAGTAATCACTATTGATTATCCTCATTATAACACTGTGTGACATAAATATTATTATTCCTTTTGTTCAGATAATGTTTGACAGCTCAGAGAAGTTAGGTAACTTACCAAGCACCCAGTGGCTCATAATTGAAACTTTGTCAAATGGAGTGAGTTTCAATTTTGAGATTTGGGTAGATATTTCCATTCCTATCTTACCTTGAATTTTGAATAACCCTGAATGACTCTGAATATCTAAGCTACATTGGTTTCCGTCTGTGAATGGGGGTTCATAATTGTGTCTTCTTTTATGAGGAGAAATGAGCTTGAAGAAGTTATTGAAGAGTATATGGCTCAGGTTCTGTCTGGGAGCAGATACAGTAGCCAACCACAGTCACTATCTGTATTAGTCTGTTTCTGTTGCTTGTAACAGAATACCTAAAACTGGGTAATTTATAAAGAACCAAAATTTGTTTCTTACAGTTTGGAGGCTGGGAAGTCCAAGGTTCAGGGAACACATCTGGTGAGGGCCTCCCTCTGGGTGGGAATTCTCTATAGGGTCTACAGGGTGTCACGTGATGAGAATGGGCTAAGCAAGAGAGAGCTACCCTTCTCACTTGCTCTCCTTATAAAGCCATCAGAATCACACTCATTACCACCTTTTAAACCATCAACCCATTACTCCATGAATGGATCAATCCATTCACTAGGGCACAGTCCTTGGATCCAATCACCTCTTAAAGGCCCCACATTTCAAATACCTTAATTGGATTTCTCACCCTCTGAGCACTGTTACAGTGCAGGTTGAGTTTCCAATACATGAACTTTTGGGGGATGCTTATAACCCAGTATACTACCTAATTGGGGATGAAAGAAGGAGCCATGGAGCCCTGAAAGCCTCCACTAGGCTACTACAAAGACATCCAGCTCCTCCCCTTTATTAACTATATAGCCTTGATCAATAATTTTCCCTTTGAGTCTCAGTTTCTTCAACTGTAAATTGGGTATAATAATTCCCAATCATCAAACTGGAAGAGCGTTACATGAGAAAGCTGACTTTCAAACATGCCTGACTTTATACTTCACAAATGGTAGCAAATAGATTCAAGTTGGCAGGGTTGGAATAATAGTTCTTACACACAGTCCAAAGAGAGAGGAGACAAAATTCAGTGGCACTGAGGAAATCAACACTTTCTCTTTGTATTTCTACACGATATAATTTTCCTTTTCAGATCCCCAGGAGTGAGGCTTACACCTGGCTGGGAGGCCAGTCCCCCCACAAACCATTGCATGCTCCACTGTTCTCACTGTCACACACCATCACTTTCTCCCTGGAAAAAGGGAGATGATTATGCAGCAGACCTGGCTGTACACAGTTTCTGGGCAAGTGGATGCTGCTTCTTATTTGCTTCTTCATTTTTATTTTTAATTTTCTTACCCTTGTCTTGCCCCAGGGAAGGAAGAATCTTCACACATGCTATGGTACTAAGTTCCTACAATGAAACAAGCCATAGAAAGTAGAATTAGTAATTCCTCAGTCTCTCTAGGGATGGACTCGGATTAACAGAACTATTCATAATCCTATGGATTTACATTTGGAAGTATTGGCTCTGCTAAGGTTTGTCACGTAGGTTCCATTATTCCTATTAAACACATGAGGACACTGAGGGTCAGAGATGTCATGACTTATGCCCGTTCCCACAGCTTTTTAGTGCAGAGCTGACTCACATTAGGGTCACTTGGGAAGGAGAACCTGAAGCTGGCTGAAGGTCATTTCTTCAGACTCTGCCTTTGGCTTCTACCTATGGTTTTGTAGGTACAGCTCAGATTAGGGTATTTCTCTCAGAGGCTTTGCCTTGAGCTGATTTGTCTGGGAACTTTGAGGGTGAGGACAAGTGCATGCATCCATTTTTGCATATTTTAAATGTGTCTGTGGGGCTATACAAGAATAGATTTATCCTAAACTCTATGTTTCAGGTCTGTCTATGCTCACCATTCTATATCTGGCACCCAGCTCTTTTTTTCTACACTATCACAGCTGCCTCCTTCCCAGTATAATTATTTCCTGTCTCCCGTATGTCCAAGAACTGCATAAACTTGTAAAGATGTATAGCAGCACATGGAGTTGATACCTTCCAAAAGTTTAAGTGAACTCCCTTCAGCTGAAAATCCCAGTCCCCCAGACAGTCCCACTTTCTCTCCTACACTGCTCTGCTGAAGAAGGATTTGTCTGGGCATGTCTCAGAGTCCACGTCTGTTTGGTGACAGCTGTCTGAATGTAAGAGGTATTATGCATTTGGAAAATGAAGTTATTTGGCTGAATTGATGGTGTGTGACCGTGAGTGGCAGATGTCTGTTTTTGTACTGAGCACTGCACCCTCACTTCTCCCTGTTTCCAAAGCAGACATGTTGGAGAGAGATGGATTTGATGCAAATACCATTTCCCTTTGTAGGAAAGAATACCATTATTTCGAATGTGTTAAGTCCTGCCATGATAAAGCTGCTCCCCACCTTCTGCCTTTCTGAAAGCTTTAATCATTTTTCTTCTTCATCCATGGGAATCTAGAGCACGAGTGGGCACTGAAGGATCCCTTTGCAAGCCACATCTCTGGGTTTTGTGTGCTAAGTCTATCCAAAGTAGACACTTCCCTTCAGAGCTGCAGGATCTGCTCCATCCCTGGTCTGACACAGGCAGAATGGGCTATCGGATGGGTTATTCTGGATAGAGTTGTCTACATGAGGGTCAGTGGCCAATAGGAATCAAATGCCACTTTATTCTTATCATCAGGACACGTGCCCTATACCCAGTACAAACCTTTCCAGCAAGCTGTACTACAGTGTATGGCAAATCCTACTGCCTTTCTTCCTATAGAGCCCAAAGCTCACATCTTGAAGCTTTTGTTTTCTTGTTAATGAGATCAAAATGTGCGAACAAGCTCAGGAGAGAAGAGAGTCAAGTTGGTTGCAGTAGGCTGGAGATGCCCAGCATGGGCTTGCCTTTTCAGTCTCATAGAAAATAAAGAAGAAGAGAGGACCATAACCACATGCATGATCTTATCATGCAGGGACTGTGCTCATTAGAAAACACGACCAGCCAGGATCCTTGACTTTGATCACACGTGATTAGCATTTCTCCATTCCCCAGAAGAATGAGGTTGGGGACTGGAGAAGAGAGTGTCTGCCCTCACTTCCATACCTGAACAAACATTTAAGCCTCACGCATTCACTCCTTTTGCCAGATCCTCATTGACATAACCAAAGGAATATGAGGGTTCTTCAAAAAGTTCATGGAAAGGGCCAAGCCTGTGGCGCACTTGGGAGAGTGCGGCGCTGGAAGCGCAGCGGTACTCCCGCCGCAGGTTCGGATCCTATATAGGGATGGCCGATGCGTTCACAGCGTTCACTGGCTGAGCGCGGTGCGGCTGGTCTCAAAAAGGACAAAAAAAGAAAAAAAAAAAGTTCATGGATTCATATTATTTTTCAATTCAATCTTTCCGAAAACTTTTTAGATACCCTTTGTGGGGAAAATAGAATAGTTTAGTCAGGCTCCCTCAGCCAGGCCTGGCCTGGCTGGGGGTCCGAGCAGCACATTTCTTGTAAACAAATTGTGTGAGTGGAGTTAGTGTGCATGTGCACCCATGTATCTTTCTAGTTAATTGCTTTTGTGTGTTCTGCAGTTTGTAGCAGGCTGGCCAGCAGAGTGCTGCCTCTAACAATAGAGCATGTTTACTCTGCTGGCATCTGCTCAGTTTCAGTTTTTCTTTGGACTTTGCCGGTAGCAGTTGAGTTTCTGAGTTTCTCTGTGGACTGCTTGGCTCATAGTGTTGTGTGTGCTGAATAAAGACTGTTCCCACTTCAGCTAAGGCTCCAAGGACCTCTTTGCTGTTTATCTAGCTCATAGACCTGCGTGTGAAGGGTTTGCGAACAGGCTCGAGGGGTCTGTGAGCTCCAGACTCTAGCCCTAGCTCTACACCCTTGTATAAAAATAGGAGAAAAATCTACGTTAGCAGTAGAACTAGGAAAGAGTGCCATCATGGGAAAGACATTCAAGGAGTTTCCCCAAGATAGACTACAAAAGGGATCATAATGAAGTGGGATAGTAAGAGCGAGTCTAACTCTCATTCCTAAAATTACAGAAGAAAATAAATAGAAGTGACTTTGCCAGAACTCTACCATCATCAGCTGGTTTGGAAGGGCAAAAGACAACTGCAAAACACTGGACTCTGCATCTCTTTCATTACTGTCAAACTTTGCAGTGCTGGGAGGCCACGGGGAGTGAGTGGACATACACCACCAGGAAAGAGGCCAGTTATTACCAGATTGTGTGCATGGAATGAATACAGGCCAATTAGAAGATGTCAAATTTTAGATGATTGTTAGGTTGGGAAGTTATAGAGAATATCAGTATGATGAATGTGTGATTAGACTACATAACTTTTAGCATCTCTTCCTAACTTGAGAATGTTTAATTGTATGAATTAAACCTAAGTTAAATCAACTTAAGTTTCAAGTTCTACACTCTTGCTCTGTAGCTTTTGATTAACTTTCCTAAGGGAATGACATGGAATATCCACTAGACACACGATTTCAGAGAGAATAAGAGATTAATGTCAGTTCTAATCCAGCACATTACATATATTTGAACACCAACTGTATACTAGGTAATGGGAATCCAATGATAAAGAACACATAATCATGTTTTAGAGAGGCTCAGAATTAGGTGGAGAAGAAAGACACATTGGGTTACTGTGTGATTAAATACTATAATAGACCACTGCTTAAAGTGCTTGGGAACATAGATGAAGGAAAATTAATCTGCCTCAGGGAAAGCTACAGATAGGAGATGAATTTTGAACTGGGTCTTGAATATTAACTCATGGTATTAACTCATCAGACATTATGAGAAGAGAGCAAATAATCTAGTATGATTGAAACATGGGGTAGGGGGCTGGCTGGTTTGCTCAATTGGTTAGAGTACAGCCTTATAACACCAAGGTCAAGTGTTCGGATCCCTGTACCTGCTAGCTGCCAAAAAAAAAAAAAAAAAAAAAAAAGCCATGGGGTGAGTAAAGGGAACGGTGGGTCATCAAAGTGGAAAAGTTGGATGAAGCAAGGTGTTTTCCACGCTAAAGAATTTGTACTTCATTCCACAGGAAGTGGGGAGCCATTAAATCTATTTTTTAGAAACACTGCTCTTGCAACAGACTCAAAAGAAGACTTTTAGGCAAGGTGGTAGAATGAGTAGATGCAAAGACCTCAATCCCCCAATCCAAACACATAGGAATGATCAATAGAATACTCTGAAAATAAAAAAAAAAAAAGATTTACTGCAAATAAGTATAAATAGACAACAAAAATCCCTCCCTCACTAACTCCCCCTCCAAAATACTTCCAAGTACAAAAGTACAGGGGAAACCCACAGTGTCATCAAGTGAACATCATGTCACCTGTCCAGGAAGGGACAGGAACACAATTTCCTATATAAAATGTGCACTGAAGGTTCACCCACATTGTGGGAGGTGGGGATCCTGTCTCCCTGCATAAAGCCAGGACCTGGATTTATATACTCTGACACATGCAAAGCAGTATCACAGAGAAGGTAAGTGCATGGGTTTAAGGCCAGCCTTCCTGAAGTTGTTACCTATGTGACCTTGGACAAATTACTTACCCACTCTGTGCATCAGTTCTTCATCTTTAAAATGGGGATGCTGATAGCATCTTGTTTGTAATTTTGTTATGGAGGTTAAATAAAATAAATATGTAAAGTGTATATAACCTTATTGGAACATAGTAAGTGCCTGGGAAATGTTGGCCGTTATTAGGAAAAAAGCTGATATAGGTCTGCCAGCCCACACAGGGTTGTATCAACAAATGATTTGCCTCTGGTAGAGGGAAGAGGTGGAAACCAGGAAATTGGATCTAAACTGCATGCTGTTGGTGGTGTATTCATTCTGGTTTTTGGTGATTATCTTCTAAGATTTGAAAGAGCTCAAAAGCCATTCAAAGCTAATAGGAATAATAATTATTAACCATTCTCTATTCCATGCATGTCTAATGAAGATTAACTGGTTCTTCCATGTCCTGTGCTTTAAGTTTCTTATAGCAAGAATGTTATATGATTCTAAGACAGAGATTCTTAATCTTTTTTGTGTGTGTATGCTATGAGCCCCTTTGGGAGTTCTGTAAAGTCTGTGGGCTCCTTCTTAAAATAATGTTTTTAAATGCATAAAATAATATATATAAAGGAAATTAATTATATTGAAATATAGTTATCAAAATACAAAAAGGAACCCAAATGTGCAATAGGATAATATATGTGCTTTAATTAACACATTAAGTAAAAAAGATCCAGCAGTGAGACTAATTACTTTAATTTCAAAGTGAGGATGAGTATAAATAATATTTTTACATATCTTCAACAAGAGTAAGATGTTGTGAAATATCTGTAATTTTTATTAGTGACAAAATCATGGATACCGGTAAGAGTCACATTTAGAATTCAAATTTACCCCTTTAGCTTAAGAATCAGACCTCACACAAGGCCTCTGTGAAATCATTTCCAGGGTTGATGCAACAGATTCTGTGCACCTGGTACTGGTGGTGAAGTATCCAATGACTTGTAGGTTTGTGGTACAAAGAAGGGGATCATTTATTCTTTATTATCAATTTATCAATGGACAAATAAATGAATGAATGAATGAAGAGAGCTGATCAATCTGATATACAAGAAAATGAAAGTATTCTCTCTTGCCCATGCTTTCTCTATTTATCTTCCTTCTTATTTCTTTTTATCCCTGGCTTGTACATGTATGCGTTCACTACACTAATATCTACTGAACAGCTACTACATGAAAGGCACTATACTAGGATTTGTGAATGACACCAAAATTAAAGAATAAGACGTGACTCTGGCCCTAAAAGAGAAGATAGACTGAGGATATGATGGGAACCCAGAAAAAATCTCACCTGTTTTCAGCACATGACCATTTTTATCAATTGCCTATTTTTTCCTGAAGAGTTTCTAGAAAACCTGGAAAACCATCAAGGCGAATTTCAAAGTTGGCAATAAGGAAATAGCAGCCAGGATGCAGTATCTGAAAAAGAAACCTGTCACACACAGGGCTTGTTCAAACCACACAATTTGCAGAGATGAGTTTGGAAGAACTAGGTCAGTTTGCAGAGTTAGCTGCCATAAGATTCTGCAAACAGCTGCCTTAGCTGGAACCTATGTTTGCTAGGGAAAAAATCACAGATGGGACCTCTTTAAAATATTCCTTGGAGTGGTGCTTGCTATTGAATTTTTACAAGATTGTTTTAGGAGATGTTTCCATACTGACTTATTGAGAAATAGGTCACTTCTCCCACAAAGTTTGATAACACCCAATTGGATGTGTGAACTTTCTTCTCATTGTTACCAGTAGACTTTTGATAATGCCTACTCTGCTGTTGGTTGAAGAAAACTGCTATGCTAGTACAGTTGTGGTGCCAGTTGGTTGTAGTGAAGACCTCTTCTCCTTCTTCAGTGGCCTGTTAAGTGTGTGTCCATAGCTGAACAGGAAATCCTGCCTATTTTTCATTTTCCTGGTAGAGAAGTCTATGATATGTAATAGGGGATGGCAACCTATAGCCTGTAAGCTACTGCCTGTTTTTGTAAAGTTTTATTGAAATGCAGCCACGCTCATTTATTTATTTATTGTCTGTGGCTGCTTTCATGTTGCAACAGCAGAGTTGAGTAGCTGCAACACTCTTTGGCCTGCAAAGCCTAAAATATTTCCTATCTATCTGACCTTTTATAGAAAAAGCTTGCCAACACTTGATTTAGAAGGCCAACAGTTAGGTGTGTCTTCTTGCTCCTGGGATGGCTAAATTTCCGAGACATGCTTAGAGATGAGAGAAATCAATACTATGGGCTGATTTGACTCAAACTTTCCTCTGCTTTTATAATCTTAAACCCTGTGAAGATGCTAGAGGGTATCGTAGTCTACTCCATCTAAAGAAGAAGTATTTTTATCTTGTTGAAGGCATAGGTGAAATAAGACAGGGCCATAAATAACTATAAGACAAGGATAAAAGTAGTAAGGCAGATACAGAGAAAAGTACTTTGGGAGCTTAACATGGGAAAAAGTACTTTAGATTTAGGCAAGTACAAAAAGCTTTACAGGAAAATAAATAAATAAATAAATAAAAGGAGGTATTTAATCCAGGCCTGGAAGCATGAATTGGATCTGCACAAGAATCTCATAAAGAGTCAGAAGGTACGTATGAGCTGTGAGGATCTGGGAACATCACCCAATGTCTTGAGTCTTCTACATCCACCTACCTATGCATTCAGTGGAGATTTATTGCTTTTCTACTAAGTCACAGGAAAGGCATAATAGAGATCCAAAAACAGTGGTCCAGCTCTTTTTCTCCCTCTTCTCTCAATTTCCAAGGTCTTGTATAAAATGACCTAAGGAGTGTACAAAGAGATCAGTAAAGAGAGATGGGGAGGGTGGTACACACATGCTACAATGTCCAAGGAATTTCTCCTAGAGCTAGAGAAGCTAGGACTAGACTAAAGGAAGACAGCAAGGCTACAGCCAGAGATGTGGGAAGTGAGGCGGACAGCAGAATTTCACCACTTCTCAAACGTGGAGAGGTGATGTCTAGAGGGAAGGGTAAGTCATGGTACGTATGGGAAGAACACGTGGATTTCATTCATCAGTCAAGAAGCAGCTGTCTTCATGGTCAGAGACAGTCACTACAAACAAGAAGCTGGTAAGCAACAAACCTCCCCTGTGACAGTTTAATTTTTCCCTGATAGAGTGGACAGTGACACTAGGAAGATTAGCAGAGTCACACTGTGCACATGACGCAGAAATCATGTTTTGTAGAATATAAAATAAAGATAACTGGTGCGTGCCCATCTCAGCAGCTTACCAAACACTAAGTAAACACAAAGCAGAGGCCTCCAGTGGCACCTGGCTTCCTATCCAGTCCCCCATACAGTCTGTGAGATCCCTGAACTGATAATGAAAAAATCATGATGCTGCTCAAGCATGCAGGTGAACAACAGGAAAGTTAAGAAGGAATCCTTGCCACTGTTGTTGGCAAATGTTAGGCAAGGAGAGAAATATCTTTGATCAAGCCTGAAAAATAAGAAAAAGAAACAACTTGAATCCCCAAAAAAGATATTTCAACATAAAAAAAAGGAAAACAAAATAGGATTCAAAAAGAAGGTATCTTAGAAAAAAAATAGAAGTACATTTTAGGTAACAAATATTTTCTGCTCTCTATGAAATGAAAATAGAAAGATTGGGATAAAACAGCAGTATAAAGTGAAAAATTGTAGCCTGATATAAAGCAAAAAAAAAAAAAAAAAAAAAAAAAAAAAAAAAAAAAAAAAAAAACAAAAAAAGGGGAGGAAAATTTT
>NW_007726734.1:79756-88456 GCF_000696425.1 Galeopterus variegatus
AAAGCAAAAAAAAAAAAAAAAAAAAGAAAGAAAGAAAAACATAAGAAAACCAATAATGGCAGTGCAGAATTTTAAATTGCATTAGAAGACGAAATCAGTGGTATATATCATAAGCACAGGAAGCTCTAGGTTGCAGAATACAAGGAAAAGTGATCGAAACAATGAGAGAGTGTTACAAATTATGTCCAGAAGACAGAGAATTGAGATTCATGATACAGAGAATGGGTTTTTGGGTGAAAGCAAGAGGAATAAATGTTATATAATAATCAAAGGCAAAATTGAATACAGCACTCCTGAACTGAAGAAAGAACTGAACCTACTGATGCATAGGGATCAGCTAGTTGTGGGCAGATTTAATAGAAAGAAACCAACTCTGGGCTATTTTTATATATGTATACTTTTTAAAATTTAAGGATAAAAAAAGAATTCCATGAGCACAAGATGTATGTGAAAACAGTTAGCTACAAAGGCAGTTCATTAGACTGGCAGGTCTTTTTTGTTGGTTTGTTTGTTTTTATGTGTCCCTCATGTTCTCTTTCCCTTTCCAGGCTCCAACCCACCACTACTCCCTCCTGGATCTTTGCAATGGCTCCCCTACGATCCCTCTGCTTCTCTCCTTGCCCGCCTCCTGTAGTCTGTTTTTCACACAGCAGCCACATAGATTCCTTGTTCACAAACATACGAGGTAAAAACTCTTTTTTTTTTCCATACTTTGATGGTATTTAAATCCCATCCATCTATCCATCCAACAAATATTTACTGAGCATCTAATCTGTGCCAAGTACTATTCTCTGCAGATGTGTCAGTAAACAAGAAAGGTCAAGTCTCTATTTTGTGAAACTTAAAAAGTTTTTAGGAACTTCCTCCTGGCAGGGGGAGAAAAATAATAAACAAGTATTAACAAATAAACATGGCAAATGAAGGAGCAAATAAATATATGATATTTTACATGTGTTAAGTGCTATGGAGGAAGGACAAAGCAGACTAAAGGAATAGACAGTGGAAGAGGGGCAAAGAACACATCTCTGATAAGTTGATATTTGCACAGAAACCCAAATGGATTGAGGGAACAAGTCAGACAGAGATACTGGGGAAGAAGGAACCTAAGTACAAAGGGGCTTTAACGAGAAATGTTCAGAGTCCGGCTGTTCAGAGTCCGGCTGAAGCAGAAAGTGAGGAGCCGGTGGTTAGGACAGGAGTTCAGACTCACAGGTAGTTAGGGTTGGACCGCTGGGGCCTTGAGACAATGGTAAGGAGTTTGAATTTTGAATCTAAGTGAGATGGGACCAACTGTAGCATTTTGTGCAGAGGGGTGATATGATCTGACTTACATTTTAAAGGAATCTCTGTGGCTGCGGTGAAGGGTAGATTTGGGAGGCAAACAAGGGGAGAAGCAGGGAGCCATTGCGAAGATCCAGGAGGCCAGTCGTGGGCTGGAGCTGATAAGGTCATCCCAAACCTCCTACTAAAGGGCAGGGTGTACAGGTCTTTTCAGATCCTGGTTCTATTCAGCAACCTCCTCATGGACCTCTATCCTTTGAAGAGGCATCTTCCTCTATCCCCATTACCTAGTTCCACACATCTATGAACTGAAATCTACATAAAAGCAGCAATTGCTGTCAAGCGCTGCTACCAGGTTCTTACCATCTTCACCAGCGGTGTCATGGGAACTATACCTGCACAAATTCAATCCACTCGGATGCTCTTCAGAGAGCACTTCAATGCTCTCTGTCTGAATGTGGGAATGTTGGGCAGTCCTTCAAGAATGGTTGACCAGTTCTCCGATCATTGCAACCTCCACATCTGTGAGCAAGGGAAGTTACTGGACTTAACAAAAGCTGTTTTGCCCTTTTTAAGTGTTCTTGCTTTCATGAATCAACCTAAACAAAAACCTGAGCAGCTCTTATGCTTTGTTAACCCAGATCCATTTGCCCGATGACTGAATTCAATTCTTCCCAGATTCAGGCATTACAAATTTTATTAGTTTTATTTTCCGCTGTATTCATCTTCCGTATCTTCATAGTTTTTAGAGAGTACTTAGGAAAGCCTGTCCCTGAAGCTGTTAGCCATTCACCATGCTAAAACAGATATTACCAAGATTGTCCTTAACTGTGCAAAGGAAAATAGTAGAAGAGATCCCAACGCATGCAGGGACAAGACAACATGGCAGCAATTGTCACTAGTACAGACATTTCCACAACAGAATGAGTTTTCAAGGCAAGAATTAGATATACGTGACTAATTAATTAGGGAACACAATTTGTACCATGTGGCCCACTAGAGTTATAACAAAATTTCAATTTTCTGTGAACTAACAAGGAAAAACCTGTTGTATAGATCAGAAACATATTTGCTTTGTTTTAGAGATTGGCCGTGCTTTATTGACTGCATTTGTTTGTTCATTTTTGGTTGTTATACATAATTAGCACTTCAAATTCAAGGTCATAGGTGATAGAAGAGCCAAAGAAGTACTGAAATATACAAGACTGAAGGACAAAAAAGGAAGTATTTAGGTCTGTTTTCGTCAACTTTGATTTGGCATTTTTAGCTTACAATAACAAACCTATACTCAAGGCATTATTCTTTAAATCCCTGCAGAACAAAAAATGTTATTGTAAACCTAAAACTCTCTAGATCCATGATTACCTTTTCCAGTGGAATTTATCTTTACAATGCAGTTTTTAAAAATTTGATGAGATGTTTAAAGTGCAATAATTCACTTATAGCAAAATATATATCACTCTAGCACTTCTTGCCAAAACAAGAAAAGAGAAACTATCAGTATGTATACTGGAAAAGCAAAGACAAAGTTATTATTTTTCAGTGATAGGAAATCTACCTGGAAAACCTATGAAAACCAACTTAAAAACTATAAGGATTAATATGAATGTTTAGTAATGTGGCCAAACACAAGAGAAAATAATAAAAAACACAACAACTTTCATATATGCCTAAAAAAAGTGAGAAAACTGAATGAATTTTAAAAGTGTCATTCATATAATAACCTAAAAATAAAATGTCTAGGAATAAACTTTACAAATAAGAGTAAAATTTTTATGAAGAAAAGTATAAACTTGACTGTGAGTCGTAAAGAAAGACTTAAACAATAAATAGACTTAAATAATAAAGAGATGCCAGTTTCTTGGACAGAAAGATGAATTTCATAAAGATTTCTGTCTAACTTCATAAATTAATCTGTAAATTTAGGGAAATCTCAATATAAGTAAAAAATAATTTTTTAGAAGCTAGGAGTACAATAAAATAATTTTATGGCTTATTTGAAAGAAGACATAGGATTATAACCAAGAATATTTTGAAAAAGAAATACAAAGTGATATAATTTAGTTATTAAAGCACACTATGAAGGCATACACTATTGAAATTGTGTGGTGTCTGCAGAGGCTAACAGATCTTTGGAACAGAACAGATAGCATAGAAATAGATAAGTACAAATAAGTACTTACTGCACAAGAGTGTCAGCATTTTAAATAGGTAGATAATAGATTATTCAATAAATGACTCTGGGATTAATTATTTGGGATGAAATTTAAATTCCTTTTTAATGCTATGCACCGAAATAAATTCCAGATAGATTAAAGAATTAAATGGAAAGAGTTAAAATATAAAACCATGTGAAGAAAATGTTGATAAATATGGAAAATAAAGTTTAGTAAGCGATGTTCTTTCTGAGTATAGCCCTCTGTCAGTATACAGGCAGCCAGTCCTCTGTGTCCCTGGGTTCTGCATCCGTGGGCTCAACCAACTGCAGATCAAAAATATTAGGAAAAAGAATTGCTTCTGTATTGAACATGTTCAGACTTTTTTTCTTGTTATTATTCCTAAACAGTACAGTGTAACAACTATTTACACAGCATTTACATTGTATTAGGTATTATAATTAATCTAGAGATGATTCAAAGTATACGGGAGAATGTGCATAGGTTATGTGCAAATACTATGGCATTTTATATCACGGACTTGAGCATCCTCAGGTTTTGGTGTCTGCAGGAGGTCCTGGAACCAATCCCCATGGATACCAAGGGAGGGCTGTACTATAAATCCATGACAGCTGTTAGATATTTTGAGTATTACCTCTAATGACGATTTACATATTTCTAAGATGGTGGGTGCTCTGGTTAGGGTAGGTTTCAGAAAGCTGTTTATGAGAGACTGAGAAGCTTCCCAAGAAGTGATTCAATCATTGGGAAAATGTCGGGTATGACAAACTAGACTCGGTATCTAGGCACAGCGTTTGTAGTTAAGGAGTGCTTGGGGATCCAGCATGGTGCTTCTCACAAGGTTTTGTCTCTATTTATCCCTGTGGACTAATTACTAGGGTTTGGGTAGAAAGACCTGTTCACAAAAATTGGGAAGCTATTTCACCAAAACTTACAAAACAATGTGGCACCAGCATCTCCACTTTGGTACCATTTATAACTGAATGAAACACAACATGGATGTGTGTTGGGGGAGATTGATGGGGATGTTTCAACTCAGGATAGGCTGGAGGAAGCAGCAATAATAAATGATCCCCAAATCTCAGTCACTTGTGACAACAAACATTTATTTCTCACTCACATTATATGTCCCTCATTACTCAGCTACAGTTCCGGAACATTATGTCTTCATCCAGGAGTCAGGTTAATAGAGTATCTTCTGTTGGGGTCATTCCAGCTCTCCTGGCAAAAAGAAAAGAAACATGGTAAGGCACACATCGTCTCCTACAGCTTCCACTGGAGGTGACACTAGTGCTTCCATTTCCCTGGCTGTACTGAGTCGGGTGACATAGCCTGCAGTAAGTGGAACAAGGACGAATAACCCTCCCATGGGGAAAGGTACTGTGTCTCTTACAGCTTCCACTGGAGGTGACACTAGTGCTTACATTTCCCTGGCTGTACTGAGTCAGGTGACATAGCCTGCAGTAAGTGGAACAAGGACGAATAACCCTCCCATGGGGAAAGGTACTGCTGGGACAGGCACAGGGACATTTTGCAGATCAGTAATAAAATCAAACACACCCCCTTTTCCAAAGACAGGTTTGTTGCTCTGCAATGGACAGGGCTCTACATTCTCAGTCCATTTGGGAAATTGCCCTCTGGCCTCAGACCCAGCAGGTCACAGAGCTTTTCAAGAAGCATCTGCCTGCTCTTCCCTTTCTGAGGTGAATGCGCAGCCAGAGGAGCAGATGCTGGCTGCCATCATAGTGCCAGACCCCACTGTGATGGACAGCTCCTGTGTTTTGTTTACTCTTCCAAGAGGAGTGATAAATTCTCCTTCTAATCAGTTTCCGTGTTTCTCGTTCTCCTATGCACCAGTCCTGCTAATGAATGATTCACTGAGGTTAGTGGCTGAGACTGCAGCATGCTGCAGCCTGCCCTGCCTTTGTTATGCCGAGTCATGCCCTCACTATCTCCAAACATGAAATCGAGTTCCTGAGTATGGCGTGGATGGATGATGGAGTGTACAGCAGCCTTGGGTAATTTGTTCACAAGTAATTTGGGCCAGTATATTCTGTCAGGTCTGCTACTGAATACATTTGGTTTAACTTGCTGAGGAAGATGGGGGCTTGGAGGGAACCCTCTGAGGCCAATCACTGCACAGTCCTGAGAGTTCCCCAGCAGTGAGTCCAGGAGACCTAATAGTGCTGGTGTGTCCAGAGGAAGCTTCAGCTGTGCAGGGATCCCAGGAGCTAACTCCAAGGGAACCCACCCCCTGACTGCCACCATCACCACGGCTTTAGAAAAATTAAATTGAAAACAGAATGGAGATTTTTTTCTTTTTGAATCAGGGCCACATATTATTATTATTATTATTATTATTATTATTATTATTTTACTCCATTTTTAAACCAAAACCAGACACAAACAGTTAAAGGAACAGGGTCTTCAACCATAACACTTTTCACTGAATCTATACTTGAAGCCACTTTCCAAGTAGCTGGATCTTAAAAATGGTGTAGGCTTGGGGGCAAGACATCCTAGGATCTTAATCATAGGGGCAGAGAACTTCATCTTGCTATGTGGCTGATTCTCTCCTGAGTAACAGTGTAATCCAATGTTGCAAATATCTACAGGGTATGAGTGCTGTCTGGGGAAGAGTTGGTACCACTGAAAATAAGAGAGCCCCGCAGCTGAAGTACAGGTAGAAGGTAGAGCTTTAAGTCAGTTAGGTAGAAGAGATGTGGTCACATAATTAATTATTTTACACCTCTTACTGTAAGAGTTGAATCAGAACCCATGCCACTTGAGATGCAGACTAAATCAGATCATTCATCCAAGTAGTCACCTGAGATCCAGGTGTGGCCTCAAATAGTCAACAGCAACATCAAGAATAATCAGGGTTAAGAAAGGGACTCTATGGACATCGGCTGCATGATGTTCAGGATATATTCTTTTTTTTTTTTTTTTCCTTTTTGTCTTTTTTCGTGTCCGGCAACGGATCGCAACCCTCAGTGTCGCACCCGTACCGGACCGGACCGGACCGGCAACGGGATCGCAACCCTCAGCCTCGCGCCCGCACCTCGCTCAGCCAGTGAGCGGGAACCGGTCTGTATGTGGGATCTGAACCCTCGGCGGGAGCGCCGCCATGCTCCCAAGCGGCACACTGTAGCAGTGCGCCACCGGGCCGGCCCAAGGATATATTCTTGGAGAAAATTGATCAGGCTTATGCTTGCCTTTGCGGACATCAAGCACACTGAAGTTAACTAACCTCTGCTGGAAAGAAACCTTCATTTTTCGAACTTTGCTGTAAGCACTGAATGAATCAGCCGCAGAGATAACAAAAGAACATTGATAAAGGTGTACCAGGAATGGCTAATTTACTTTCCACATGGGCCATCTTGGTCAAGGTAGTGTATCAGGAACGGAGACCCAGTTGAGCCACCTTAAGGAAAAGGAACAGTTATTTTAAGTTCAATGGGTACAAATCTCAGCCTAAAAACTTGAAAATGCAAGCAATATCTTTGTTTTCTGAAACAATTAATCTCTTTCCCTAAGTCCCTGATCCTCCAATGGCATTAGAAAACTAGCTCCAAATTTTCCTGCAGGGCACCCCCTCCTGGGGTACATGGGTTCTGATGTTATGCTGCATGAAGGCATCAGTGGGATGGACTTTTCAACTGTCAGTTTCTGGTCTTCATAGAGTGTTGCTGAGACGTCCATCGTGTCTGCCCACAAGGCCCTTTGCATTCAGGGACTCTCTACTCTTTTGGTTTCATGCTTCTGGTGGGATTGCTCTGGATCCCATCTGCCTGTTCACACCATGGAGCCATTTCCTCTCTGGAGTCTTGCAGCTTTCTTCCTGGCAAGCAGGGAATAGGTTCCCTCTTTTGGGGCCTTAGCCAGTGCGCTCATGCATTCTTATTCTCTCCTGCTCTCTTCCCTCCTCCAAGGCTGGGGAAATGTCTTGGATTAAACAAATGTTCTTCTTTGCTAACACCTGATGATACTTTGGACATTGGTTTTTGAAAAGAAAATTCAGGACAAGAAGAGGGTTTTTTTTGTTGTTTTAGGTCTATTTCATTCATTTACTTACTTTTAATCATACATATTTATGGGATACAGTGTGTTGTTTCAATACATGCTCATTTGTATAATGATCCCCCTGGGTACTTAGCATATTCATCACCTATACATTTATCATTTCTTTGTGGTGATAACATTCAAGATCCTGTTTTCTAGCTATTTCAAAATATATGATGCACTACTACTATTAGCCATAGTCACCCTCAAACACCAGAACTTATTCTTCCTATGTGCCTGTAACTTTGTACCCATCGACCAACCTCTTCCTTTGCCCTCCTCCCCATTCCCCTTCCCATACTCTGGTCACCACCATTTTACTCTCTATTTCTAAGAAAACCATTTGTTTTTAGATTCCACATATGAGTGAGACCATTTGGTATTTTGTTTGTCTTTCTGCACCTGGTTTACTTCACTTAATGGTCTCCAGTTCAATCCATTTTGCTGCAAATGACAGGATTTCATTCTTTTTTAGAGCTGAATAGTATTTCGTTGTACATACACACCACATTTAAGAAGAGATGTTTGGCTGGTAATGTTGATTTTCCACTCAGGTGCTTCCCTACTCTCAGCCCATGAACACAGAACCAACTTCTATGAATAAAGGGAAGGGAAAGAGGAAAATGTACATATATAATCCCAAAATAATATGTCAGGCACACAAAGAAATGGGATATCTCAGGGAACCCAAAGAGCTCATGTGCAGTTAAATTTCATGATGAGCTGGCCAGTTTTGAAGATACAAAGCTGCCCCTCTTTGTTTCTCTCTAGTTGGGATCACATGATCTCTTATCTCTATTCTTCTCTTCTTAGTGAGTCTGATTCACTTTCCTTTCTAAATAGACTAGTTTCTCATTGTTGCCTATATATAGTGATAGAGTTTGGATGTGTTGTCCATACCAAAACTCATGTGGAAATCTGATCCCCAATGTGGCAGTGCTGCAAGCTGTTTCAGTCATGGGGGCAGATCCCTCTTGAATGGATTAGTTCTCACTGTATTAGTTTCTGTGAGAGCTGGTTGTTCAAAAGTCCCTGACACCTCCCCCCTCTCTCTCTTGCTTCCTCTCTCCACGTGATCTGCTTGTACCCACTGGCTGCCTGCTGCTTTCCACTTTAAATAGAAGCAGCCTGAGGCCCATGCCAGATGCAGCTGTCCCAGAATCATAAGCCAAATAAATCT
>NW_007726734.1:89084-97459 GCF_000696425.1 Galeopterus variegatus
AGATCCCTCATGAATGGATTAGTGCTCTCCCTGGGGGAGGGGGGATTAATGAGTGAGTTCTGTTAGTTCCTGCAAGAGCTGGTTGTTTAAAAGACCTGGCACCTCCCCTCTCTCTCTCGCTTCCTCTCACCATGTGATCTGCTTGTACCCACCAGCTGCCTGCCGCTTTCTGCCACGAGTAGAAGCAGCCTGAGGCCCGTGCAAGATACAGCTGTCCCAGAATCATAAGCCAAATAAATCTCTGTTCTTTATAAATTACCCAGTCTCAGGTATTTTGGTTATAGCAACACAAATGGACTAATACATATAGTCACTAATGGCTGCACCAGTGTGGCATCCCCAGTCCTGAGATTATATGCCCTTCATGTAGAGAACTTGTGCTAAACTACCTAGAGCCCCTGGCCCCAATTCCAAATTCCTGGGAGAGAAGATGCTACTGTTCCCATTTGGTAGCTGTGGCTTAAGGGAATGGAGGAACACAACACAGAACTCTGAGGACCTACGCTTTTTGGTGAGCACAGTTCTTAGGGAGGGGTGGGTTGCACAGGCACTTGACGGGGTATCTATTACAATTTTTCACCAATATACTGCACATAGATGCTATTGCCCCAGATTTTGATTCTGTTATAACAATAGAGATAAAGGTCTATCTCATTGGAAGGAAGATAAAATGTCAAAGAACGATCTTGTTATGAACCTAGCTCCTTCACCCAATAATAGAACAACCTTTTCTTAACTGCAGCCTGAATTTCTTCATATGAAGATGGGAGTGAAATTAAACACCCCACAGGACTGTTAGGAGAAACACATTTATTAAGTCACAGGTATCTTGAAGGCACACGGAATTTAGAATCAGAAGACACTGGTTTGAGCCCCACCTGCCTCATACTAGCTGTGTGGTCATAAAGAATTTACTGTCTCTCTGGGTCTCATATGCGAAGTAGAAAATGGTAAAAATGACAGCAAAGCCATTACATAGTGACCAAAAGAACAGATTTTGGTGTCAGACTGATCTGGGTTTAAATCTGTCTCTATCATTCCATAACTTTATGTCCCATCTTTGTGGTAGCTTTTAGCTCATCAGATGATCCAATGTGCAGCCAGGTTTGAGAGCCACTGCTTTAACCCACAGCCTTGACTTATATTGAGCTTCCCTTGTCTATGCTGAATGAGTCCCACCTGAAATCTCACCTTTTCCAAGAAACATTCTTAGTTCACTTCCAGGTTTTTTTTTTTTTAATGTTTCTAACAGGTTTCTAATTGATCTTTCTGTCTCCAGGCATTCTGGAAATCATTTGATCCCATTTATGACTTACAGATCTCAGAATATCCCCTGCATGTTTAGAAGCCTCTCACAATTCCTTCCTATCTCAAGGATAAAATAAAAACTTCTTACCACTTACCACTTACCACCTACCACTTCATTTTTATAGAAGCCCCATCAAATCTTGCCCTTCCTCCTCTTTTCCCTCCTTCCATCCTTCCCTCCCTCCCTTTCTCCTTTCTATCTTCTACTATTTTTCCTAGTTGCAACACATAAATACATTTTATCATAATTACCCATATGCATAAGTGTATATTTAATGCAGATGTATGTAAAATACNGAATTGGACAAAAGATAACTTGGTACACCATAGCAAGGAATTTGGCTGCATTGTGTCCATTCCCTGGGACTTTGTGGAAGGTGAGACCTAAGAGGTTGTGGGCCAGAATGTCCAGCAGAAGAAATTTCCGAGCAGCAAAGCATTGTGGAAGCTGCATGAGCCAGAATTTAAAAGGGAAGTAGCATGAAAGATTTGAAAAATTTGCAGCCTGGCCATGTGGTAGAGAAGGGGAGAGCCAGAGAAAAATGCAAGGGTGAAACAGATAAATTGGTTACTAAAGAAATAAGATTGGCGATAAGGCAGCCAGATGCTAAGAACCAGGACAATGGGGAAAAAGCCCTAAGACATTTGAGAAGTCTGGAAGTGTGCCACACCCATCACAGGCCCTGAGCCCCAGAAGGACTGAGTTGTCCCAGAGGACAGACTTGTGGCATAGCTGCCCTTGGGAACTAGCTCCCAGCATCCCAGCTGTTCTGGCTGGAGCAGCCCTGCCTCAGGTAGCCTTAAGTGTGGTTTGTGCAGCAGCTCTAGAGAGTAGAAGCCTGAAACCTCAGTGGCATCCATGTTGTGTTAAGTCTGCGGGCCAGCAGGACATGAGAGCAGTAGAGGTGTGGCAGCCTCCACTTGGGTTCCAGAGGATGTGCTGAAAAGCCTGGGGGCCCAGGCAGAGATCTGCTGCAGGGGTGGAACCACCACAAAGGCTGTCTACTAGAGCAATGTTGAGCAGGAAAGTGCAGTCACAGCCCCCACAGAGAGCCCCCTCCAGGGAAAGTCTAGTAGAGCCAAGTCACAAGGCTGTGGTCAGGACCCCAGAATAGCAGGGCCACTGGTAACATGCAACACCAGCTTGGAAAAGCTGCAGGCACCAGTGCAGCCCACTGGGCTGCATATGGCAGAGCTGTGGAAGTGAGGCTACCCAAGGCTTTGGGGGCCCAGATGCTCCATTTTGTGCCCAATATGCAGGACTTGAAGTCAAAGAAGATTACTTTGGAGCTTTATGACTTTATGTCTGCCTTGCTGGGTTCTGGACTTGTTTGGTCACTGTTTCTCCTTTCTTCTGGCCTATTTCTCCCTTTGGGGGGAGATGGAACCCAATGTCTGTTTTACCATTGCATCTTGGCAGTAGTTAAATTTGGTTTTGATTTTTACAGGTTCACAGCTGGAAGGAGTTTTGCTTTGATCTCAGATGAGACTTTGGACTTTGGACTTTTAAGATGGTGCTGGAGCAAGCTAAGAATTTTGGTACTGTTGGGATGGAATGATTGTATTTTGTATGTGAGAGTGACATGAGTTTTGGGGGGCCAGGGGCAGAATGATAGAGTTTGGATGTGTTGTTCCCACCAAAACTCATGTGGAAATCTGATCCCCAATGTGGCAGTGTTGGAAGCTGTTTGAGTCATGGGGGCAGATCCCTCATGAATGGATTAGTGCTCTCCCTGGGGGAGGGGGGATTAATGAGTGAGTTCTGTTAGTTCCTGCAAGAGCTGGTTGTTTAAAAGACCTGGCACCTCCCCTCTCTCTCTCGCTTCCTCTCACCATGTGATCTGCTTGTACCCACCAGCTGCCTGCCGCTTTCTGCCATGAGTAGAAGCAGCCTGAGGCCCGTGCAAGATACAGCTGTCCCAGAATCATAAGCCAAATAAATCTCTGTTCTTTATAAATTACCCAGTCTCAGGTATTTTGGTTATAGCAACACAAATGGACTAATACATATAGTCACTAATGGCTGCACCAATGTGGCATCCCCAGTCCTGAGATTATATGCCCTTCATGTAGAGAACTTGTGCTAAACTACCTAGAGCTCCTGGCCCCAATTCCAAATTCCTGGGAGAGAGGATGCTACTGTTCCCACTTGGTAGCTGTGGCTTAAGGGAATGGAGGAACACAACACAGAACTCTGAGGACCCATGCTTTTTGGTGAGCACAGTTCTTAGGGAGGGGTGGGTTGCACAGACACTTGACGGGGTATCTATTACAATTTTTCACCAATATACTGCACATGGATGCTATTGCCCCAGATTTTGATTCTGTTATAACAATAGAGATAAAGGTCTATCTCATTGGAAGGAAGATTAGATATTCCCATATAAGACGTATAAATCTACTTCATACTTTTAACATATGCATGGGTATTCTATTGCATGGATAGTCCATCATTTATTTAACTGTTCTGCTATTGCTGGATATTTTGTTCATTTCTAATGATATTGTTTTAGTCAGTCCAGGCTGCTATAACAAATTATCATGGACTGGGTGGCATGCACAACAAACATTTATTTATCATAGTCCTGGAGGTTGGAAGTTTGAGATTATGGTGCCAGTATGGCCGGGTTCTGCTGATGGCCCTTTTCCAGGTAGCAGATGGTCTACTTGTCCTTGTACCTTCACATGGTCGTAAGAAAGAGGTTCAGCTAACTCTCTAACTCTCTGGTCTCTTCTCATAAGGGCACTAATTCCATTCATGAGGGCTCCACCCTCATGACTTAATTACTTTCCAACTGCCCCATCTCCAATTGCTATCACACTGAGGATTAGATTTCAGAATATGAATTTTGGGGTGATGCAAACATTCAGTTTGTAACATATGTGTAATGTGCCACTTTGCGCCTGTGTATTTCTTTAGGATGTCTACCCAGATTACTTAGCTCTGCTGACTCTTCAGGTGCCTTTCTTTAAGCAAACAAAAAAAAAAAATTAAGATACTGTTGAATTGCTTTCTGTAAAAGCTTCACAGTTTGATCTTCTACCAACAATGTGAAGAAAGGCTCAGCAACGTGCGCTTAATATTGCCTCAACTTTGCTATTCTATTCCCATGAAACACCACCTTTGTTTCATTGTACTTTTTCTGGTTCCTAGTAAGGTTAAACACCTTTTTATTTGTATTTCATCTTTTCGTGCATTGCCTGTTTACATTGCCTGTCCAATTTCTATTAAGTTTTAGTGTTTTATCTTATTGATTTTTGAGAAATCTCAATATATTTGGGCATCAATCCTGTGGTTATTATATATGTTGAAAATGTTTTCAGCCCATCATTTTTATCTTTTAACTTTTTAAAGGAAGTTTTTCATCATACAGAATATCACTAAGTTTTGTGATCAAATTTATCAATGTTTTCCTTTATGACTTCTGAATTTTTGTCAGGCTAAGAGCCTATGTCAACATTATTTTTAAAAATTTAGTACTTTTTCTACTACTTAAAAACTTTGTGCTTTTAGACTTTTAATACATCTAGATTATGCCTTTTGAGTATGGTGAAAGGTAGGTATATAGAAGCCCCATCAAATCTTGCCCTTCCTCCTCTTTTCCCTCCTTCCATCCTTCCCTCCCTCCCTTTCTCCTTTCTATCTTCTACTTTTTTTCCTAGTTGCAACACATAAATGCATTTTATCATAATTACCCATATGCATAAGTGTATATTTAATGCAGATGTATGTAAAATACAAAGTGAAAATTCCCCTTTATATGCCTCAACCCTCACTGCCACATTCCCATCTTAGAGGTAGCCCTTAATATCAGTTTGATGTATATCTTTCCAATTATTCCCCATACATTATGTGCATATGTCTATATGTGTCCATAAATACAGCTATATCCGTACCTGTATCTGTGTCTACAGCTGTATCTGTATCTGTATCTACAGTTATAGCTATAGCTATAACTACATCTGTGTCTACACGTACATCTACACCTCTGTCTATATATTCACATAGTGTTTGTGTATTCTTTTAAAAATATAGTTTAGCTGTGTTTGTGTGGCCTTTTTTCTGTTTAACAGAAATGGCATCTTGCTATCTGCATCGTTGTGCAAATTACTTTTTCATTTAACAGTATGTGTTGAAGATATTCCCATATAAGACGTATAAATCTACTTCATACTTTTAACATATGCATGGGTATTCTATTGCATGGATAGTCCATCATTTATTTAACTGTTCTGCTATTGCTGGATATTTTGTTCATTTCTAATGATATTGTTTTAGTCAGTCCAGGCTGCTATAACAAATTATCATGGACTGGGTGGCATGCACAACAAACATTTATTTATCATAGTTCTGGAGGTTGGAAGTTTGAGATTATGGTGCCAGTATGGCCGGGTTCTGCTGATGGCCCTTTTCCAGGTAGCAGATGGTCTACTTGTCCTTGTACCTTCACATGGTCGTAAGAAAGAGGTTCAGCTAACTCTCTAACTCTCTGGTCTCTTCTCATAAGGGCACTAATTCCATTCATGAGGGCTCCACCCTCATGACTTAATTACTTTCCAACTGCCCCATCTCCAATTGCTATCACACTGAGGATTAGATTTCAGAATATGAATTTTGGGGTGATGCAAACATTCAGTTTGTAACATATGTGTAATGTGCCACTTTGCGCCTGTGTATTTCTTTAGGATGTCTACCCAGATTACTTAGCTCTGCTGACTCTTCAGGTGCCTTTCTTTAAGCAAACAAAAAAAAAAAATTAAGATACTGTTGAATTGTTTTCTGTAAAAGCTTCACAGTTTGATCTTCTACCAACAATGTGAAGAAAGGCTCAGCAACGTGCACTTAATATTGCCTCAACTTTGCTATTCTATTCCCATGAAACACCACCTTTGTTTCATTGTANTTTTATCTTATTGATTTTTGAGAAATCTCAATATATTTGGGCATCAATCCTGTGGTTATTATATATGTTGAAAATGTTTTCAGCCCATCATTTTTATCTTTTAACTTTTTAAAGGAAGTTTTTCATCATACAGAATATCACTAAGTTTTGTGATCAAATTTATCAATGTTTTCCTTTATGACTTCTGAATTTTTGTCAGGCTAAGAGCCTATGTCAACATTATTTTTAAAAATTTAGTACTTTTTCTACTACTTAAAAACTTTGTGCTTTTAGACTTTTAATACATCTAGATTATACCTTTTGAGTATGGTGAAAGGTAGGTATGTAATTTTTTTCTTTCCAAATAGCTAAATACTATTTGTTGAATAATCTATTCTTTCTCCACTATTTTGAAGTGCTACTTTCATAATAAACTAAATGCCCACACCTACACGGTCCTTTTCTGGGTTCTCTATTCTACTCCACTGATCTATTGGGTCATTCCCATACCAGAACCATATTGTGACAGAGGACATATTGTGGCTTTTA
This sequence comes from Galeopterus variegatus, assembly GCF_000696425.1. Classification (NCBI taxonomy): domain Eukaryota; kingdom Metazoa; phylum Chordata; class Mammalia; order Dermoptera; family Cynocephalidae; genus Galeopterus; species Galeopterus variegatus. Next base: position 95,825 of record NW_007726734.1, read on the forward strand.
AGGATACTTTCCTGGAGCCTCAGAGGTAATGGAAAGGAATTATGATTTGTATGACATAAGAGAATGACTTATGTCTCTTACATGTGCTCAGGTTTCTTCTCAGTAACTCTGACTCAGCCCCTTTCTTCATTCCTGAAGCTATGGGAAGCTTGTGCTCACCATTAGGAGAGCTTCAGGCACTTTCATCACTCAATGTTTGGACAAAATTTACTAATAATCTTAGAAAGAAGAGAGAAAATTCTCCACGTCATCTCAGTGTAGACCTGCCTCTCAAATCCTCTTGTCTTATCCTAGGATTTACCTTTTCCAAGGATGACTGAGGGTAGTAGGACCCATTCACTTCTGGGCTGACTCCACCTTAAGTGTGCAAACATGTGGTCTGTCCACATGACACCTACAAGACAATCACACAATGGTCCAACATCAGTTATTCCAGAGCATCTGGTCGCTGGTGTTAAACTCTATCACATGTATATGCTGTCATAGCCTGGTTAGTTTTAGAATGTACTGAGCCATCCTGTTACCATTGATGTCCTTATCAAGAGTTGGAAAAAATAAATGTGGAGTCCGGTCTCACCCTGGATAACACTGATGTCCCTTTATCACTGGACTTTATATTATAACTTTCTGTTTCTGAGTTTGTCTCTGGCTCTAGACAGTGAGTGCCTTTATAGCAGGAACAGCATCTTATGTATCTTTGAATCTTCTGCTCCTACCCCACAGTGCTTAGCACAGAGTATGGCACAAAAACGTAAGTTCACTGTCACAATAACATGAGCCCAAATAGACTGGATAGTTAGCACTTTGCACACTCCCCCGACATCACCCTAATTACATAAAGCTTCTTTAGCCCCTATCGCTCATCATCCCACAATTTCCACTTGCTGCTTTGCCTTCTCATGATGCCATTGTGTAATTTCTTTATCACAGTATTGCTCAATTGTCTGTGTGACCCTCGTGTCTGTCTCCATTGGCGTCTTTTACATTAAATCAGATATCTTTACCAGCACAAGAGGCTCTTTGTAGCGTGATCAGTGAGCAACAGATCAGACAGCTGAACCATTGATTTTAATTGGCATGAAATAACTGAGCCATCTGCTCTGTGGAGTTGATCTTTTAAGTGTTACTCTCCTATTTGCTCTGAAATTTCTTGGCCACTTGTAAAGACCATGGATGTCAGATGGCAGGTCATGAAAAATGCCTGCTTTAAGACAGAGAGTGAGGCTTTTAGGGAAAGTTGAAGAATTTATGGTGCTCTCCTTTATTGTGCTTTGTCTTTCTTCACAACACCTATTAGTACCTGCTGTCTTACATATTAACTTGTTTATCTGTCTTGCAAGAAAGGCTAAGCACCAAGAGAAGGACTTTGTCCTTCATGCTCCCTGCTGGATGCCAGGGTCAAGAATAAACTTACCTACCTCGATTTGGGCACCAATGAGGTCTGCTCAGCTCCTCTTTGCATTTAATTTTGCTGTGACTTGGTGTCGCAAAGGTCCACTGGCTTTCCAGGTAGATGGAAATACGGTGCAGAGGCCAACACAGGAAGGGGTCTAAAGACCAACTTGGCAAGTTCAACTCCTGTAACAAACTTGATTTTAATGTAGGATGGCCTTGCTGTTCAAAGGGTCCAATCTA
>NW_007726734.1:97668-158418 GCF_000696425.1 Galeopterus variegatus
GGTGTCGCAAAGGTCCACTGGCTTTCCAGGTAGATGGAAATACGGTGCAGAGGCCAACACAGGAAGGGGTCTAAAGACCAACTTGGCAAGTTCAACTCCTGTAACAAACTTGATTTTAATGTAGGATGGCCTTGCTGTTCAAAGGGTCCAATCTATAGAAACAGCAGTGGTGGTTTGGGTCAGTTTGCTGAGGTGGGCCTTGGCAATGTTATTTTATTCTCATTTTACAAATGAGGATAGTACTTACCACTTCCAATCTACGAAGATTAAATGAGATAATGAACCTGAAATAATAGCACTTACACATTTACTACATGGCAGGTAATATTTTTAGTGCTTATATGTACTGCTTTGTGACAACATTTTTGATTAAGAATTATTATTATCCCCAGCTTATTTAGATGGAGAAGCTGAGGCACAGAGAGGTACTCAACTTCTCCTAGCTAGAAAGTAGTAGAGCTGAGATTCAAACCAAGGCCAGTTCCAGAGTCCATAAAACCCATGTATATAATGGTAAATAATGACTCTTTCCATCTTTGGGTCCCCAACTTCTTCCTGCTTTTCTAGACATTCATGAAGATCTGGAGGACAAGACAGGATATCAAGTAGGCTGCAGAATTAAAGACCTAGGCCCTTTGTTTGGGTAGAGACAGGTAGCCTGTTTCTACATCTGGAACAGGGGTTAAATGAACTAAAGAGACGTCAGAAGCCCAGCTCCTGAGGGCTCTGGGGCAGGTGTAAGTCCAGTGGGAAATCAGATCAGGAGTCAGGGCAGAGCTGAGTGAATCAGGAGCCAAGAGCACAAGTGTGTAAGGAGGTGACAGTTGGGGGTTCACCGGCTTCCAGGCTATTGAACATAGAAATAAGGCTGGCTACAGCCTCCCAGACAGGGGAATAAAGGCCTGATGGTACACTGCCAGGTCAAGCTGCTGCTGGCCCACGGCCTGAACAAGCCACAGCCTGGAGGCCAGTATCACGGGTGGTCAGGCAATGCTGGAGTGTGCGATATCCTACCCCTCTCCCACAGATGGTCATCCTTCCTGCCTTGCCCCTGCCTTAGGTCAAGCTCTTCCCCTCTGTTTGGTCAGCACAATGGCCAAAACCTCCTTTCTGGGACATGGACTCCAATAGCACTCATGATGGTGAAGGTGAAGGGGATCCTGGAGAAAGCAAGGATCTAGTCTACAGAGGAGAGCATGTTTCATACAGGGAAATAGAAAACAGAAAAAAAATGTTTTATTTTTGTTGAACTAACATGTGTGTAGTGCTCTTATGCTGCACTGTTCTAAGCACACGACACATATAAACTCATTTAAGCCACTCGACGACCCTGCAAGGTGTTTTGTTGAACTAACATGTGTGTAGTGCTCTTATGCTGCACCAGGCACTGTTCTAAGCACACGACACATATAAACTCATTTAAGCCACTCGACGACCCTGCAAGGTAGGTTCTTTTATGCCCATCTATAGATGGAGAAACTGAGGCATGGGAGGATTAGTCTGGACAGTGCAGGTACAACATGGTAGATGAGGTCAATGTTGGAACCAGATTGGCGTCCTTAGAACTTTCTTTTCTGGTATGATATCTTTGAAAAGTGTTCTGGGCTTAGCTTCCGAGAGCTCTTGATGCTTCATCTTCTTTGTTCTTTCCTCTTCCTCCTCTTTCTTCTCTTTATTATTAATTTTCCATGACAACCCTTCCCTTCAGGCCTCGTTTCTGTTTCATAACCACGTCTTCATGTATCTTATTCATCCATGGAAGTAGCTATTAAGCAGCTACCATACTGCCCGGTGCTGTTCTAAGCACCCATGACCCTGCCCTCCTGGGGTTCACATTTTTGCTGTGGGGGGATGGAGATGAGACAATGAACTTTACACCCCCAGTCATCCCGAGTAGAAGTAAGTACTGTGAGGGGGATAAAACAAGCTGATATGAGAAGGCAATAAGACAATCAGGGAAGCCTCTCGGAGGAGGTGACATTTGGACTGAGATTTGAGCAATGAGAAAAGACAAATGATATAAAACCCCAGGGGAGGAGAATTTCAAGTAAAGGGGACAGGAACTGCAAAACATCTGAGGTGAGAATGAACTTGCTGTGTTCCAGGCATGGAGAACAGGGAGCAATCTGGGGATGTGGGGATTAGCATGAGATGGGGATGGAGAGAACAGGTCACGAACAACCTCACAGGGCTCGTTGAGGAGTGGCTGGGAGTTTGATTCCCACTTCTTCATCCTGACCATGTGGGTTACTAATCTCCTCTAGAAAAGAGGGGTGTTGTGTACCAGTCCCTGTTATGTACCATAAAGTAAGACAGGTGAAGGTCTTACTTTCCCTTTACAAACTTGGCTTATCCAGTTCAACTCTATTTATTTATTCATTTTCTTTTGGCGACTGCCTGGTAAGGGGATCTGAACCCTTGACTTTCCTGTTATCAACACCACACTCAGCTAACCAGCTAGCCTCCCGGTTCAGTTTTAAATAGTGGAGGCAATGCCTCTAGCTTGGTTGTAGGAATCACTGTTTCCCAGGAGGACTCCACGTGCGGCAATTCCCAACAGTCCACCCAAGTTCTCACAGAAGACCCCTTTAAAGACCATAAGTTAATGACTCCGCTTAGTGGAGAGAATGGAGTTTTGTCCAGGCCTCCTTCAAGGAAGGGTGCTAAGAAGTCCTCTTTGCAGTTTGGCTAGGTTTCTGTAAGCCCCAGTAGGTAGACTGACCAAGAGATGATTTTTGCCATTACTTGGCTGGCTTTCCATTTGGGAAACTCATAAATGATGAATGTCACCGACTCCGTGGTTTTTGGTCTCCTCTCGCATTGGAATCTACTCATCCTTCAGCACTCCCAGATCCATCAACCCAACCATGGAGAAATCAGATTTTTTGGGAACCGAAATCAGGGTATGTGCTAAAGGAGATGCTGAATCCAATTCCATTATTTTATGGTTAATAACATTAAGCAAATATATAGAAAAAAATCTGAAGAGATATTGCATGTGATTTAACCATTCTAGTATACAAATGTGTGGAGAGCACACTAAGGAGATCCTAGATCCTAGAGAGAGAGAGGGAGAGATTTGCCTACTAGCATGAATGTATTTATTCTATGGTTATAAATATCTAGAAAGTTATTTTATATATTTGGATATATATTTATATATGTGGATATGAGTATATATATATGTATGGAGATATATCTAGATATGGAGATATATTTAGATATAGATACCTACCTCTATTTATCTCTATTTCTTTCTATCTTTTTATCTATGGAAAGATAGAGAGGGAGAGAGACAGCATCAAATGGATCTAATTCAACCATTCTAGTCCTATAAATATATATAAAGAGAGCACACTGAGGGATCCTGAATCTGCTCCAACCATTGTAACACGCAAATGTGTACAGAGAGCACACTGACGTGCATTTGCTCTAGAGCCTCCTCCAATCTTCTCTCCACGCAATAGCCTGGCTGAACTTTGAGTAACACACAGCTGACTATGCCACAGTAAAGCAGAGAGCTCAGGTGAACCCAGCAGTGTCACTTGATCCTGGCTGTACCTCTTGGGTAGTGGGATCAGAAGGAACGTGGGCCCTATAAGCATGTAGGGATCAGATGCTAAGGAATCTGAACTTAGTTACTAGCCGGGGGCACTGCTGAGAAATGCCAGCTTTCATTACCTGGAAATCTTGGGGACTCCTGATCAGGTGAGAATTCAATTTTGGGCAAAACTTCTTTTATCGGGGGTATCAGGGGCATCATCATTGTCTGACAGTCTGAAGATTGTGTCCAGCCTCTTTCACCAGGCATTCCTGCTTGCTCAAAGCCTTGAATTGGTGTCTCATTCCTCTTGAACAGAACTCCAAGCCCCTCGCATTGCACACCAGGCTTGGCATGAGCTGCTTCCTACTTGTTCATTATGTGCCAGCCTCACTAGTCTCTTTTCCACTTCTTGAAAACATCATGCTCCTCCCTCCCGCTGGGCCTTTGCACATTCTGTTCCCTTTGTCAAGTGCTCATCACAGCTTTGGCTTAACCAACTCCTATTTTCCCTTCAGATATCAACTCGCATGTCACTTTCCCCACCCTGACAGAAAAGTTTTCTTTAAAAAGTTTTTTCATTAGTATCCTGGTGCTCATCACAGCTTTGGCTTAACCAACTCCTATTTTCTCTTCAGATATCAACTCACATGTCACTTTCCCCACCCTGACAGAAAAGTTTTCTTTAAAAAGTTTTTTCATTAGTATCCTATGGTACTATAGTACTCTGTTAATACCCTGTAGTACTTCAAAGCACTCAAATATGTTTATTTATATTGCTCTTTTGTTTGTTTATGATCTGCCTTCCCCACTAGCATGCAATCTTCATGAATTCAGTATTTGTATAGTCTGTTTTCTTTACTATTGATTGCTAGTGTCAAACACAGTACCTGGAATAAAAAATGTACTCAACAAATATTTGCAGAATGTATGAATGAACTTTTAGAATATGCTTGTTCAAGTTAAAACTATTCATCAATGAAATTGGGGAATCTTAGTTCAACTCCACCTACTGCCTGGCCCATAGTAGGGGCTCAATAAATAGTTATTGACCAACTGACAGATGGGAAAAGAGGTAATGAAGGATGTTGTCAAACAGGCTTACTGCTCTCGATATCTCCTTTCCAGACTATCAACTCAGCCACAGGCATCCCATCAATGTCTGCATCCACCTGCATCCTACGGTCCTCTGGGATGCTTTCCAAATTCTGCCTGCAGGACCAGCTAGCTTGGTTTGGCTTCCTCTCTACTGTTGAAATTCTGCTTCAGTTCCCATTCCTTCCCTTTGTACGCTTGGTGGTCCTAATGATTCTACTGCTCTGTTCTTTGCTCCACACTCTGCCACTGGAAACAAGCCTATCCTCCTCTGGGATTCTGATATTGGTTTTTCCCTCTGTATTTGAAGTCTCACTTTCTCCCATGATCAGATGGTCTTTGGAGGCCACAGTCTAGACCAGAGCCTTTGCACAGCACTCAGGAGAGGAAGTCAGAGAGTCATTCCCCACTGTGATTATTATGGCTATTTAGGACATTTAACTGGTCACCAATTAACTTATAAAACCAGAAAACAGAGTGGCCTGAATTCTAACTACACCACCAGGCAAGGCACTAAAGCCAGGCCTCTGTGCCTGACCAGATGGGCCATTTGTGGATCAGTTACTTTGGCCATTGATTGCTTTAGGCATTGGCTGGTTATCATCTTCCAAGTGGCTGAATGTGGTCGTGGCTTTATTTCCTGGCAGGGCCTTGGCTGTGGGAAGAGTTGTAAAGTACCAGGGAAAACAGTGGTATTGGCTTCTTGGGACCTGGGATAGAGGGACCCCCACCCCATAGAGCCTCCTGGTGTTTTCCTCCTAGGCACCTGAGCTACTGTACAGGGTAGACTTCGGGTATATGCAACTCCCATTGCCAGGCTTTAGCTGAAATCACCTGTTTTACTTAGAAAGCATACTCTCATTTCTCCAATTTGGACAAAGTACACAGAAGAACCTAATGCGAACTTTTAGGGCAGTGGTCTTCAACCTTGCCTGCATGTTAGAACAAGCTGGGAAGTTTTAAAAACCTTGGTGCCCAGCTCCACCCTAGACCAATTGGAGGAGCCTCCACACATCAGTGCTTTTAAAGCTCCTCAAGTGATTTCAATGTCTGCTAAGGCATAGAACCACGGACCTAGGACAGTGATTCTCAAACTTCAGTGTGCTAGGCATCATTTGTAGAACATGTTAATGCACAGATCCCCAAGCCCCAGATCCAGAAATTTGGATTTGGTATTTCTAGGGTAGGGCCCAAGAATTTGCACTTCTAATAAGCTCCAGGTGATGCTGTTGCTGCCTGCCCACAAACCATATACTGGGTAGCTCTGTTCTAGAGCCTGGCTACTCAGTGTGTAGTCCACGAAGTGGCCACAAAGGAATCATTCAGGAGCTTGTTACAAATTAACAATCTCAGCCCCAGACATAACCCCAGATCTGTTATATCAGAATCCATATATTAAAAAGGGCTCCAGGTGACTGAGTTATGCACACTAAGGATTGAGAATCATTAATACATAGAAAGTGCAAACTTGTAGCACCTGGGTTAAAATTAGCTACAGAAGTATATTTACCAGGCTTGCATAGTATTTTCTTGAGATTTAGAATCAATTGAGGATGCTTAAAAATTGGAATTTTTGGCTTCTCTTGAAAAACTGGAAGATTTAGCAACCCTAGGCTTCCATCAGCACATGAGACAGAGAATGCGTGCTCATAGCTGCTACAGAAACTGTTCCATTCACTGATAGCTTCATGGCCTCTGGAGACATTTAGGTTTGCAGTTCCTAGTTCATGCTCTCCCCTTCCACCTGTTTCACAGTTGAGAATTACTGCTCCCAAGAACTGGATCTCGAGCCAATCCATTTTATCTCTTTGTACCTCACTCTATTCATCTGTAAGATGGGTTGATATCACCTATTCAGGGTTCTGATAAAGATTAAATGGAAATGAAGATCATGCTCTGAGCTCTATGCCTCTGTTTTACACATGCATAGTTCTTGTACCCAGAGTTTATCAGAGTTGGGTCTCTGGGACATCCTCATTAACATCACCTGGGAACTTATTAAAAATGCAAACATTTGAGTGCCCCTCCCCCCCACACCGGAGAACTTAAATGCTCAATGAATGACTAAGGGTTTCAGGGGAAAGTGGAACTTTGTGTGGATTTTACCATGATCAAAAGCCCATTATGCGCACCAGAATTCATGTGAAGAAAGTTTGTTTGATCAAGACTTACAGGTGGCTGAAGTTTTGCAGGGGAGAGAAAGCAAGGGAAAAGGTTAGTAGGTATAGGATTGAGCTTTCATATCTTTTTTTTCTCTGGAATCCCTGACACCTGCTACCTGCGGGCTCATCTCTGCTCCCCTCCAGAGCCAGTGAGGCAATGTCAGCTGGAACAGAGACGCTCTTATTTATGTCAGCCCTAGCTGAGCTGAGACTTGGTATCTGGGTAACCTTCCCTGAGCCTGGGCATTCACAGGCTCCTGAGACAGACTATGTCTACTTTTACCACATCGTCCTGATACAGATAAAGCACCTTCTGCCTCAGTTCAACTTGCAGGCACTTGAGTTCTGAATGGACCGATCCACAGCCAATGCTGCTACCACTGCGAGTCACCTGTACTCACTTTGAGTCCTACCTGTTACCTAGGCTCCCCCAATTTTATCACCTCCACTGGACTGAGCCTCGTCAGATCACGATGTCTCCAACCCATTTGAGACTTTTTGTATTGGGTCTGAGCCAGCTCTGTAGCGAGGCCAATTTCCTTGATCCCTGCCTCTCTGCCTGTCTACACTGGCTGAATTTCTGGAGCCCAGGATGCCTATACTAGAAGTATAATAGCAGAAGGGAATTGGGGTCACACGACCCTCAGGAGAGGAGACTGTGTGGTGACTATATGCTATTCTTAAGCCAAGAGAAGTTGCTGTACAGAAACTTCACACCAGAAACTTCTTTACCTTGACTGGGAATAGAACATGCCGCCAAAGGGAAGGCTAGGAGATAAAATATGTTCCTAAAGGTGATGATGGACACATTGGAATGGGTTACAGAAGGGTTCTTTAGGAACTCTCACTCTGACAGTTTTTAAAGAGTGACTCAGCAGGAATGACTCATTCATCTGGAGTTAATTAGGTTAATATAGATGAAAACAGGGTTGGACTATGTGATTTCTCAAAATTACTTCTAAGCAAAGGAATTGGTCAATAATAATGATAATAATGAAAATGATAATAATAATAATAGCAATTATCTTTTGAGTGACAGACACTGTTCTAGGTTGTTTCTGTACATAATCTCAGGGTCAGCACACTGCTGCTATAAAGGGCCTGGTAACAAATATTTTAGGCTGTGTGGGCCACATGATCTCTATCAAAACAACTCAAGTCTGCCATTGCATCTCAGGGTCAGCACACTGCTGCTATAAAGGGCCTGGTGACAAATATTTTAGGCTGTGTGGGCCACATGATCTCTATCAAAACAACTCAAGTCTGCCATTGTAGCACAAAAGCAGCCTTAGACAACAAGTAAACAAACAGGCGTGTCTGTGTTCCCACAAAATGTTATTTACAAAATCAGGTGGTGGGCTGGGTGTGGCACACAAGCTGTAGTTTGCTAACTCCTTCATTATCTCATTGAAAATCATGATACTGGGAAGTAGGTACTTTTGTTATTCCTTATTTCACAGATAAGGAAACTGAATCTCGGAAGGATTAAGCAATTTGCCTGAGATCCCAGAGCAAGTAAGGGGCAGGCCCAGGATTCCAGCCCACGATTTCCTATGTGATCATGTCTGGATGAACTAACTCTTCTATCTGCAGAGGAGTCTCCTCTTTCTGGTTCCCTGTATTGCAGGTTCACTTATTTAATAATTATCGGGCAGCCTGTAGGTACCTGTCATACTGCTTGGTCTTTTTATACACATCATCTCATTCTCATTTAACTATCAGGACAGCTGCATGAGGTAGGTACTATTATCCCAGTTGTGAGTCAGAGGTTCACGAGATAGGATTCTTAAGGTCTGCCCTTAGCGAGAAGCTGAGCAGGGAGTCAGTTGCTGAACTCTCCGAGTCTCTGTTCAGTGATCTTCCACCCAGATCATCTTGCTTCCGGACTTAAAAGATCTTTAACAATTTTTAAATTCTCAAAGTGATACATGTTTATTGCAGAGGAATCAGAACAATCATAAAGATAATGACAAAGAATCACTCATGATCCACCATCTAAAAATAACCTCTGCTATTAATACTTCTCTTCCATCTTGATCCATGATTATTTCTCCCACACAATTACACACTACATGAAATATTTTAAGTATTTGTTACTTACCACATTTGAGTGGGAGCATTTTCTTACGTTATAAGATTTTAATAAAAGCACCATTTTAATATGTGCATATTTTCATCATAAGATATAACATAATTTTAAACAATTTAGATACTTTTTTCCTATCATAAATGGTTTGGTTACATTCCTTTAAAAATGTTTAATTGACAAATAAAAGTAGTGTATATTAAAGATGTACAACGTGATGATTTGATATATGTATACATTGTATAATGATTACCATGATCAAATTAATCGACAAGTCCATCACCGCCCACAGCTACCATTGTGCGTGCGTGCATGCGTGCGTGTGTATGTGAACACTAACTTATAGAAGCAGAGAGTACAATGCTGGTAACCAGGGGCTGGGGGCAGTAGGGGAAAAGAGGAGATGTTGGTCAAAGGCTATAAATATTCACGTATAAATAAACAAGTTCTGGGAATCTAATGTGTATGGTGACTATAGTTAATAATATTGTTTTGTTTTCTTGAAATGTGGTTACATTCTTGTACATAAATCTCTGTCTGAATCTCCATCATCTCCCTAGGATAAATTCCTAGAAAGAGAATTATTGCTCCAAAGGGTTTTAATTATTTTTAAAGTTTTTTATACATAACTCCAGACTGGAATTTTTTAGAAATTTGTGCTAATCTTTATTCCCCTCAGTAGGTCAGATTTACCTTACCCCAAATCAACAATGAATGTTTTAAAAAAATGTTTGGTAATCTTATGGGTTAAAATGCTACAGTTTACCTTTGATTTGTATTGATAAGTAGTGGGGGTTTAGGATTTTCTTATAGATTTGTTAGAGCTCTTTATATATTAAGGACATTAATAGTTCTTTTTCTAGCAAATGTTACCCCCAGGTTTTTATTGGCATTTAGCAGGAAAGTAAACCCATCTCTACTTGTCATCTTATTCATAGCAAATATTCTCATTCATTAGCATTCAACAAACTCAGCAGCAAGAGTTGTAGCAACAACAGGTGTTCTGTGTCCCTAATCACAACTTCTATGAGTAGAATTTACCAGGTGGCTAGAAATCACAGGCAGAGAGGCTTAGCAGCTCCTCCCAGATCTCTGAGGCAGACTGCAGACTTGGTGGGCTGTGCTTTCACCCATGAAACTCCAGGGTAGAAACCAGCCCAGACAGGAGGAAGCCCGAAGATACAGAGAAAGGTGCTTTTGAGGCCAATTGTAAGCACTGAGCAAGGACTCCTTTGTACTATAGACAGCCACGAGGCATTAGGTACCTCACCATTCTTGCAGATGAATACAAGGGACAAAAAAGAGTGTAATGAAAACTTTATTTAGAATGCTATTTATATAAAAACTGGCAAGAACTTTATTTTCATATGCTTTGGTAAATTTAGAGACAAGAAAAATGCTGTAAGACCGGACATTTCCCCCTCCTCAGTCCTCAAGCATGTTTTATTTAGAGGAGAAATAATTCTTCATGTCAGATAAGTCCCTTGTTTGGGGAAAATCAAATTTATTTCTATGTGTTAGAACAGGCTGAGGTAGTGAAATCCCATAAATGTGTGTTTCTTGTTGTTTTTCTTTTGTAATATTTCACAGTCAGTATTTTCCAGTTGAGGAACTCATTTCTTTTAAAACAGAAGCTAAACTTTTCTAGAGTGCTCAAAAATTATCACACATATTGCAAAAGCTAGCCTCTTGGGGGCTCTAGAGAGAAAGGTGTCTTAAAGAATTTGAGTTAGGGGTTTCCTGCAAAAATAAACTCTATTTCCACTAGCATAGAGCTGGAAGATTCTTCATGGTCTCTCCACTATAGGGCTGAGAATAGGCAATGGAGTCAGTTCAATGGGGGTGGGGGAAAAACACGTGTATGTGTGTGTGTGGGGGGGTGTATATTGCACTCCTAGACAGTTTCCATAATTAGTGCCACAGATCTTTGTTGAGATGTTAGGTCTACTCTAAACTGAGGTCTAGCTGTCTGAAGCCTGTATATTGCACTCCTAGACAGTTTCCATAATTAGTGCCACAGATCTTTGTTGAGATGTTAGGTCTACTCTAAACTGAGGTCTAGCTGTCTGAAGCCGTGAATCTTCTGGGGGGCTAGGTCCTTCTCTTTTGCTATGGGTTAAGTGTGTCTCCCAAAAGTTCATATTTTGGAAACTTGACCCCCATTGTAACAGTTAAGAGGGTGGGAAATCCGATTATGGTATTTGAAAGGTGGGGCCTTTGAGAGGTGACTGAGTAATGAGGACTGTGCCCTTCTGAGTGAATTAATCCATTCATGGAGTAATGAGTTATCATGGGCGTGGCTCTAAAGGCTTTCTAATGAGAGTGAGTGAGAAAGTTAGCTCTCTTGCTCTCGCTCAGGCCATTCTCCTGCTATGTGATACCCTGCGTTGCTGTAGAGAGTCACCACCAAGAAGAAAGCTCTTACCAGATGTGTTCCCTAGACCTTGGACTTCCAAGCCCCCAAACTATAAGAAATAAATTTAATTTATTTTTAAATTATCCAGTTTCAGGTATTGTTACAAGCAACAGAAACAGACTAACACATCTTCCTCCCGGTAAAAGCTATGAGTGAACGGAAGGGAAGGCATAAGTCAGCATGAGCCATGTTCTCCCAAGGACATGGGCCTGCAGAAGACATAGTCAGCAGGAGCCATAGGTCAGCAGGAGCCATGAGTCAGAAGTAGCTCTGAGTCCCTAGGTGCCATGGATCAGCAGGAACCATAGTTCATCAGGATCCATGGCTTGGAGCCAAGAGTCATCAGAGACCACAGATCAACAGGAGACATGGTTCAGCAGACTTTTGTCTACCAGGACCACAGGTTGGCAGGAGGTATGAGTCAATAGGAACCATAAATCAGCCAAAGATTCAGCAGTAAGTGGTGGGGATAGAGGATAAAAGTCACACAGAAAGATGGCAGCACCAGACTTTGAGGTGGCTGATGCCATAAGGTAGCATATGCCATGAATAAGCAAAAGCTGCAATGTAACAAGAGCTGAGAGCATGTAGCAATTACAGTATCAATAACGTATAGAGAGTAAGTCAGTCACCATCATAATAGGGTAGATGGTTCCAAGAGGGTAGCAAGATCGCCTAGTGTCCGTAGGAGCACTGGATCCTGAATGATCTAATTCCTGAACAATAATCTATTCTCTGTGAGAAGTGGCAGTTTGGCAATTGAGATTCTAGTGTTTCCTAATTTCCTTATCATAGGCCCCTACTCCTAATTATTTCTTTAGGTTGGGTCCTTAAAAGGGAAATTCTTCAGACAGAGTATACAAGCTTATTTTTTTAGGTTCTTGATACATATTGAAAGAAAGTGAGCCGAAGTGCCGGGTACCAATCAAGCTTTATTAAAGGAAAAAGTCTGCCAGGCTGCACTCAAAATAGAGGGCAGCACCAGGCCTGGGGTTGGGAGAGCTTATATAGGTTGTAGGGAAGGCTGATGTAATCAGGGAGGGGTTTGGTGCTGGTGTGGAAGATAAGGCTAGTGGAAGCGATCAGGTGGAAGGTTGCACCCATGTGGAAGTAGAGGAGTTTCTATCTCAGAAACCACGAGGTTTCTTGTAAGGGAAAAGCTGGTGGCTATTTTGTGCTTATTGTGTGCAGAATGGCACCAGTCATGTCCAAGATCCATCATTCCTGCCTTTTAAGTATAGGGAGAAGGGAAAAGGGGCGAAGATCTCATTCTTCTGAAGCTACTTCCTGCTGGAGATGGGCACGGATATGAAAAAATAAAAGATTTTTGTTGGCGGGTAAAACAATTAGGTGGAGGGTATTGGTTTTGTGTGGGGAGGCTGCATTCTTCTGGGGAAGGGTCACTGATTCTGAGGGGCTGATATCCTCCTCCCATGAAGAATCCAGTGACCTTTTGATTGGTGAAGGCCTGCATAGGTTCCTGTAAGAAACTAGAGAAACACTGAAAGAGGCAGGGACCAAGAAGAAGGATAAGGCCCATCATGGTCAGGGGTCTGATGTGTTTTGTCCTGAAGTCCTTCCCCATCGCTATAGCCTAGGTGAGTGGTTTGGGTGAAGCAGAAATGTTTTTGTTGGGGCCGGGTGGGGGGCAGGCATTGAACTCCAGCAGAATCCCCTTTGGGAAGAGCTATCCAGTAGTTTTTACCCCCGTAAGAACATGATGTGGCAGTTGTCTGGTCACAGCATGTTGTGGAAACATATGTCAGGGATGTGAATGTGTCCTGTAGGGCTCCCCCAAAGATTCTGGGTGGCAGACCTGGGACGTAGGCAAGTGTCCTTCCACCCACCCACCGAGACCTTGGTTATACATTGTGAACAGGGTGTGGCATACGTCTCTGTTAGGAAAAGAAACAGGAGGAAGAGAAAAGGTGAGCTTTCAGGGGCTGAGAGGCCGAGAGGGTGCATAGTAGGAAAAAGGAGTAGAGGGTAACCTCATTGGGGGTGTAATCACAGAGGGTGACCTGCCAGGCTAATTCAGTTACTCACTCAAGGATGTCTTCAACCCTGGAGGTGGCGGGTCGGGACCAGTCTTGGAGCAACTCCTGTGTGAAGGATGTGAAGTGGGCCTGCAGGAGTGAGAGGATAATCGCTGCGGGAAAGATCATCCTTCTTCTGGGATTGGGGGAAGAGCGGAGGTCCTGGAGATTTTCAATTTTGTGGGTCCTAATATGCATGAAGTGTAAGGAGATGTTGGGTTGGGGGTTGAGCAGAGGGACCCCTCTGGCTCGGTGTTAACAAATTCTTTGGATAAAGTCTCAGGTGCTAGTTTTACCACGGATAAGTGATACTGAGGGGCCTTTCCTAGTACTTTTACTGCCATGGGGGTGGTGAGAAGTGCTGTATAAAGCTCTTCCCAATATGGCAAGAGAGGTTTTGGGATTCAGGTTTTAATATACACTTGTTGTCTCGGGCTCAGTTTTAAATCTGAGGGGGTGGTGGTGAAAGGATGAGGTGATAGAAGGCTGGCCTATTCCCAAAGAAGATCCCTAATGAGTGAAAGAGTAGGGAGATACTGGCCTAAAGGCGATGAGCTGGAAGGGAGAGGTGTGAGAGTGAAGGGTCCACCAGACATAAGCTCAAAGGGGCTGAGGCCTGTTGGGGGCAGCTCACAAGCGAGTGAGTGCTAGAGGGAGAAGTTGGGTCCAAGGGAGGTGAAGTTCCATGGACAGCTTGGTGAGGTGTGTTTTTATGAGGTGATTGGCTTTTTCTACTTTGTCTGATGACTGAGGTCGGTATGGTATATGTAAGTCCCATTTGATATTTAATGCCTGTGCTGTGAGTTGTGTAATCTGGGAAATGAATGCTGGGCCGTTATCAGACTGGAGGCTGGGGGGCAAGCCAAAACGAGGGATGACTTCTGAGGTGAGACCATGCATTACTGCTGTCGCATCCTCTAAAGTGCAGGGAAAGGCCTCAGTCCAACCTAAAAAGGTATCTGCTAAGGTTAGAAGATAGCGTGTCCTTTTGTGGGGAGGCATGTGAGTAAAGTCAATTTGCCAATCCTGGCCAGGAGTGTATCCTCTGGCCTGGTGGGTGGGAAAGGACTGAACTTGGAGGTCACCTTGATTGGAGCAATGAGTACACAAAGGACAATTTTGAGTGATTTGTTTAAGTAACTTGGCCATGTAGGGAGAGTAATATAAGGGCTGAAGAAGGCGTAGTAGGGGCTCATAGCCTAGGTGAACTGAATTACAGAAATCTAAAAGGACTTGCTCAATTTGGGTGGTAGGGAGGACATAGTGACTAGATAGAGTATACCAGTTGTCCTTTCTTTGTGGTCCCAACTGTTGGAGGTGTTGTATTTCTTGAGGTGTGTATTGGGGTAAGGGCATAGGGGCCATGAGAAGGACCTGAGCAGGAGATGAAGAGTGGGGGCCTGGTGATTGATCAGCCTGTTTTGCAGTTAGATCTGCCAGTTTGTTTCCCTGGGCTATGGGGTTGTTGGAGGTTTGGTGTCCTCTACAGTGTATAACCCCAACCTCCTTTGGGAGTTGTGCAGCCTCAAGAAGTATCTTGATAAGATGTCCATTTTTTTATGGGCTCTCCTTGAGTGGTCATGTATCCATCTCCTTCCATATGGCTGTGCAGGAGAGTAGGATGTAGTAAGCATACTTACAGTCAGTGTATATATTGACTCTTTTGTTACTTGCCAGAGTGAGAGCGTGGGTGATGGCAATGACTTCTGCCTATTGTGAAGTGGTGTTGGGGGGAGGGGGGCAGCCTCAATAACTTGTGTTAGATTTACTATGGCATAACCTGCGCAGGGGGTGGGTGTGGAGGTAGTGCTCCCATCTATGAGCCATTTATGTTGGGGCCACGTAATGGGATTTGGGGAGATGTGTGGAAAGGGGTTGAGAAAGAGGCCTAAAGCCTCCATGCAATTGTGTTCTAAGGGTCATGAGAGTTTGGGGATGAGAGTGGCTGGATTTAAAGGAGGGCAAGGTTTAAAGGAGAACTGGGAATTTTCAATGAAAGTAAGGTGAATAAGTTGTAAGTGGGGGGGGGGGAGAATCAACATGGCCTTATGGCTGGGAAGATCTTGAAAATTATGGGGAGAACAAATGACTGTTTGTTGTCCGAAACTTAGTTTAGAGCTCTCTTGTGCTAAAAGAGCAGCTGGTGCTAAGGCCTATAAACAGAGGGCCCATCCCCAGGCTGTGGTGTCTAATTGTTTAGAGAGGTATGCAACCAGGGAGAAAATACCTCCTGCCTTTTGTTCCAAAACCTCGACCACCAATCCTTGGGTTTCAGTGACTTATAGGATAAAAGGATGAGAGAGGTTTGGGAGGGATAGAGCTGGGGCTGCAAGGAGAGTGGCTTTTAATCACTGGAAAGGAGAATGAATGGGCTTTGTGGGATCTAAGGGAATGGCAGGATCACATTTGGCTGCCTCATAAAGTGGTTTTGCTAGCATGCCAAAGTTAGGAATCCATAGGTGAAGATACACTGCAAGCCACAAGAAAGAAAAGTTTCACCCTTTGTGGTAGGAGTAGAGAGTTCATAAATTAAACTCTTGCAATCCACCATTATTTCTCTGGTGTTCAGGGTGAGGTGGACTCCCAAACAGGTAACTGAAGGAGAAGAAATTTGGGCCTTGCTGGGGGACACTCGATATCCCCTGGAGGCCGGGAAATTAAGGAGAGCAACAGTGTGGGCCTGTGAATCTTCATAGGAGGGGCTACAAAGGAGGAGGTTATCCACATATTGCATTGAAGTGCTAGAGGTTGGAGGAAGTTAAGATAAGTCTTGAGCTAAGACCTGGCTGAAGAAGTGGGGGCTATTCCAAAACCCCTGACGTGGTACTGTCCAGGTGAGTTGTTGGGAATAATGCTTATCAGGATCAGTCCAAGTTAAGGCAAACAGGTTTTGACAGGAAGGGTGTAAAGGGATAGAAGAAAAGGATTCTTTGAGGTCAAGTATAGAGAAGAAATGGGTTGTTGTTGGGGTTGTGGATAGAAGAGTATAGGGGTCAGAAATGACTGGGGTTATGGGTAAAATGGCCACATTAATGGCCTCAAGGTCTTGAACTAAATGATATGAACCATTCGGCTTTATAACCAGAAGAATGGGTGTATTAAAAGGCTAGTGGGTAGGCTGTGAGAGATCAGAGGAAAGGAGTTTGTGTATGATGGGTTTTAAACCTATTAGGTATTTGTTAGCAATGGGGTACTATGGGACATTAGGGAACAAAGAGAGGTTCTGCAACTTAACAAAGATAGGGGAATGGTGCATAGCAATGGAGGGAGAAGAAGTGTCCCATACTATGGGATTAACCTTGTCTGGGGGAAGGGGAAGATGGAAGCCTCAAGAGCCAGGTCTGGGGAGGATTGTAACAGGAGAATTGTAGCTGGAGTTAAAAGTGTTTAGGGTAAGGGTAGCTGTGAATTTGGAAAGGATGTCCTGTCCCAGTAAGGGGGCTGGGCACTGAGGCATTATTAAAAATTTGTGTGTGAATCGGGTGTGATGTAGGGTGAAGTAAAGGGGTTGAGTGATCTGTGGGTGGTATTCTGATCCCGTGACCCCTACTATTTTGATAGAGGATGGAGTTGTTGGTCCTGCATATTCAGGAAGGGTAAAGTAAGTGGCCCCTGTATTGATGACAAAAGAGATCAGCTTACCTGCTATGAGGAGAGTTACCCTGGGCTCACGTGTGGTGATCTCCATGTGGGCCTTGGGACTTGGGCATCATCATTCTGCCTCTTGAGTGAATCCAAGAAGTTCTGGTATGGGTGGCCATGAAGCCAGAGGCTATGAGTTGGGGACTGGGCCACTCCCTCTCTGGCAAGTGGAACCGTCAACCCCCCAGTGACCTGGCTGTTTGCAGTGAGGACAGGGCCCAGGAGGAGGCCTGGGGTTGGAGCAGGCCTGTGCCCAGTGGCCCAGTTGACTGCATTTGCAGCAGTTCCTGGGTGGATTACCCCTAGAGGAGTGTGTGAGTCTCAGATGGCATTAGCCAGGAGCTGGTATTTGGCCTGACCTCTTTTGTATCAATCCTTCTTCTCCTCCTCCTCCCTATTGCTAAAAACCTTGAAAGTAGCATTGAGGAGGTCTCACTGGGTTGTATTTGGACCATCCTCAAGTTTTTTAGATTTTTTCGAATATCAGGGGCTGATTGGGTAATAAAATGAGAGTGTAAGAGAACCATGCTTGCAGGGGAGTTTGGGTCTATATGTGTGTTTTTATGTAAAGCCTCAGAGAGGCAGGTTATGAACTCACTGGGATTTTCAGAGGATCTCTGTGTGATTTCTCTAAGCTTGTCATAATTGACCAACTTGTGAGTCGCCTTTTGGAAGGCATAGATCAAGTGTGTGATCATGTTATCCTAGAGATCCCGGTCCCTGTGGCCAGCCTGATCTTCCCAATTTGGGTCTGTGTGAGGGATGGCAATGGCTCCCACAGGCTGCCTATTATTTTGGGCATGTACCTTGTCTGCCTGGTGTTGGGCCATTATCCAGACCTGCTACCTATCCTCAGTGGACAAGGTAGAAGTGAGAATCATGAAACCATCATGTCAGGTGAGATCATAAGACTGGGTGAGATATCTGAATTCCTTAAAATATGTGTCCAGGTTGGACTGGAAAGATGCCAGTCATTTTTTGATTTGGGAGAGATTGGAAAGAGAAAAGAGGACATGGACCTGGACAATTCCCTCCATCCCAGGGGGTAAAAAGGAGCCAGAGCTGAGGCAGGGTTATCACCTGATGAAGGGGGAGAAGAAGCGGGTTCAGTGGCTGAGGATGAGCATCTCAAGACCAGGTGTGGGGAAGAGAGGGAAAAGGTGGAGGGACTGGTGAAGGATTTGGAGCATAAGGAAGTGGTCAGTGAGCAGAGTGGTCTGATGGATCAAAAGATTGATCTGAGTCTGGGAAGGGAGGTCAGGCATGAGCTAGCAGAATTTGAGATGTAGGACAGTTTTGACAGAGAGAAGGATGCAATCAGAGATAGAAAGAGGCTTGAACATAAGGAATCTCTCCAGTTTTACTGCTTCGATGACAAAAGTCGTCTAAATCTCTAAGAATATCCAAATCGAGAGTGCCATCTTCTGGCCACTGGGATCCATTGTCTAGTTTGTATTTAGGCCAAACCTGATTGCAATAGGAAATGAGGCGTTCAGGTTTAATATCTCCTTGGAGGCCAAGAGGTTGGCCAGGAGACAGCCCAGAAGGTGTAGAGATTATAGTAGAATATGAGACGTTTAGTTTTAATGTCTCCCTGGAGGCCAAGAGGTAAATTGGCCAGGAGACAGCCCAGAGGCATAGAACATGGAGGTTTGGATTGTGAGGATCCATTTAGAGGGTGAGAAAGGGGGTGATCAGTACCAATAGAAGAAGGGTAACACTAAGGAGCATCCTCTTTGGTGTGCACCTTCCATTTGAGAGAGGAGCCACCGACCAGCTAGAGGAGCATCCTCCAATAGCTGGGGGGCACAAGATGGGTTCCCTTGACCAGGCACTTGGTCTTTGGGAAGTAGACAGTAGTCGTAGGGAGTAGTCGGGGGAACCTGTAGAAGTAGGACAGATCCACTGACTCACCCTGAACTGAGGCAGATGATGGATGCATTGGTCTGAAACAGCAAAAGGAGAGAGTCCCAGAGGCACCTGGTTTGGCAGGTCTGGGAAAGATGGCCAGGAGGGTCAATCAACCCAAGAGAGGGGATCATCCAAAGGTGCTGGCCAGGGCCCTTCCTGGGTTTCAGCACCAAAATGAAAGAAAGTGAGCCAAAATGCTGGGTACTGATCAAGCTTTATTAAAGGAAAACAGTCTTCTGGGCTGCACTCAAAATGGAAGGCAGCACAAGGCATGGGGGTGGGAGAGCTTATATAGGTTGCAGGGAAGGCTCACATAATCAGGGAGGGGTTTGGTGCTGGAGTGGAAGATAAGGCTGGCAGATGCAATCAGGTGGAAGGTTGCACCCATACAGAAGTAGAGGAGTTTGTATTTCTCAGAAACCATGAGGTTTCTTGTAAGGGAAAGGCTGGCGGCTATTTTGTGCTTATTGTGTGCAAAATGGCACTGGTCACATCCAAGATCCATCAAATATTGCTAAATTACTTCTAAAAATTTTTGTATAAATTTGCTCTCTCCTACCTTCTAATTAAAATTCTTAAAAAAAATGTATTTTCAAAGGTACAAAGTTTCAAGGGGAACTGAAAACTATTAGGTTTACTGTTTATCAGGAGGAATTTCCTCTACAACAAGTTTAGATAAATGTCTGAGAGGTAGAGTGAGAGGCCAGAGGAGACTGATACTTGTCATCCTAAGTCAGAACTATTTGGGAAGAGAAAGAATACAATTCAAACTGGCCTAAACCAGTAAAAATAGTTTCTAAGAGTATGTAACTTGGAAGTCTAGAAAGTAGTGTGGTTTCAGGTGTGGCTGAATCTAGGGTCTTGATGATGTCAATCAGGATATACACACCTACTCTTTACCCCACTTCAGCTCTCGTGGTTGAAAGATCTGAATGGTCAGGTCAGGCCCATGTCATGTGCCCCCTCTTGGAGCCAGATGTAGAGGGAGATACTATCCCTCCATCCTCCACTCCAGGCTACATGACTTGGGAGAGTTACATTTTTTTTTCCTTTTTGTCTTTTTTTCATGACCAGTAATG
The DNA here is from genome assembly GCF_000696425.1 of Galeopterus variegatus. Classification (NCBI taxonomy): domain Eukaryota; kingdom Metazoa; phylum Chordata; class Mammalia; order Dermoptera; family Cynocephalidae; genus Galeopterus; species Galeopterus variegatus. The sequence continues at coordinate 117,637 of NW_007726734.1, forward strand.
GGATCGCAACCCTCAGTGTTGCGCCCGCACCGCGCTCAACCAGTGAGCGGACCGGTCTCTATATGGGATCCGAACCCTCGGTGGGAGCGCCGCCGCGCTCCCAAGCACTGCACTCTACCGAGTGCACCACTGGGCCGGCCCTACATTTTTTAAATGGGGATGGAGTAGACAAGTCAAAACCTATGGTCACAGACCCATTTTATGGACATGGGGGCTTTAGGACACCCTTCAACTGGGCAGAAGCTGCTTTCGAAGAGGTTCAGAACTGTTTTGACATTCCCATTTGTAATTTTCATTTCATACATCTTCTAGAATCTAGACTATAATTTCTAGTGTTGTAAGTTACAGTCTGAGGGAAGAAAGCCTTGTTATAACCAAAATATGGAGATAACAGAGATGATAGTCTGTGCCTGGGACAACCATGGAGACAATGCACAAAAGCTCCTTTTAAGTATCATTTTTCATAGCAGCATAATAGTCTGTTGCTTTTGGGGGAAGTGAAGGTTGGTGACATGTCTTCTATGGTGCAACGTCCAGGAGCTTTCTGATGAGCACAGCCAAGGTCCACTTAGAGCAGACACCCTCCTGACCCCTCCCTATAGCGTGCTGGAAGAAGGGGAGCCAGTTTTAATTTAATTCAGCCCCTTATAACATCTCACTAAGCAGAAACAACTGTCCCCAGGTGCTCAGGAAATTTCAAGTCATCCCTCCTCTGACCTCCTGTTCTCCTGTGTAAAAATTTTCCTAGAATATCAGATGCTTCTGAAAATGTACTTCTTCATATGTGAAACCTGCTAACAGTTCCCTTGAGAAGTGTTTGAATGTGTAATAAGTGCCCAGACCCTGGTGTCAGAGCTGTGATGGAGAGGACTCCCTCCCCAAGGCTGCATTCCTTCCAAGAACTTCCACCGGGCAACCCTGGGGAACAGTTGATATTAACTCCAGGCTGCTATGGTGGTTTTCCAACCACCACAGAAACTCAGACCTCTTTTTCCTCATGGCCTCTACTCTGTGGTAAAACAATTGGGCGCCTCTCAGGCAGCTCAGAATCTGTCTCTCTTTCCCTTACATAGAATCTTTCTCTAAGGGACCCGAAATCCATCCTTATGGGTCACACCATTTGGTGGGGGACACAGAAGTACAATTAAGCCATGACAATACAGTTTTTTTTTTTTTGTCTTTTTTTTTTTCGTGTCCGGCAACGGATCGCAACCCTCAGTGTCGCGCCCGTACCGGACCGGGACGGCAACGGGATCTCAGCCCTCAGTGTTGCACCCGCACCTCGCTCAGCCAGTGAGCGGAACCGGTCTGTATGCAGGATCCGAACCCTCAGCGGGAGCGCCGCCGCGCTCTCAAGCGGCACACTGTAGCAGCGCACCACCGGGCCGGCCCTGACAATACAGTTTGAAAAGTACCAATTATAAGGATAATCAAAATGCCAGAGAACCTTAGGGGAAGGAAGAAAAAAAAATTGTGCACAGAATCTAGAAAACTTAGCAAGAGAGAAAGCATTCAAATTACAGTAGACAATAAAAAAGCTAACATTTGTTGAGCACTTACTGTGTGCTGATCATTGTTCTAGGTGCCTTTCATGTATTTACATGTATTTTCATGTATTACTCATACAGTATTTACATGTCTGAATTCATTTAATCCTCAAAGCAACCATCTGAAGTAGGTGCTAACATTATCCCATCTTACAAATGAGACAGAGGCTCAGAGAGATTGTTATTTGTGTAAGGTCACACTGCAAGTATGTGGAAGACCTGAAATTCCAACCTAGGCACTTTGATTCCAGAGCCTGTGTTCTTAACCTCGTTGCCACACTACCCATGAAAGCAACAGGATCAATATAATCAAAGGGAAAGAGTCATTGTGGTGGTTTAAAAATATGTCCAAATTCTTTGATATTCCTTTCTATTATAGGTGAAGTCTAATTTCCCTCTCCTTGAATATGGGCTGGACTTAGTGACTTGCTTCCAGTAAATAGAATAAAGTTGAAAAGACAGTGTATGGTGAGGACCTCTCATCATGTGTCTGGGCTCATTATATCCACTGATGTTAGGATTAAATATGATAATGCATTCAACATGTTAACTGTTTAACTCACATTTCTTTGATTACTAATACAATTGAATATCTTTTCATGTTTGACCATTTATGTGTCTTCATATTTAAATATTTTTCTGTTCATGTATTGACGCTTTCTTTTTGGGTGGTATTCATTCTTGTACATTTATTTGTAAGATCCTTTTACACATTAAAGGTGTTAATATTTTACAAATTTTTCTGAAATACTTTTTGTGCTATCTTCGGATAACCTTACTTTTGCAACTTAATAAGAAAGTTCTTTTTTCCTTTATGTATTCAACTATATAAGTCAAATTTTTTTCACAGTAGTTAAGCAATAATCTCTAAATCATTATTCTCGTAAATGTGAAAGGCCATTTTTACATTCTAAACTTCCATATCATTTTATTTTATCTGTCTTTGTACACTCTAGTCCATCCCATTGAACTACGTATTCTGGGCCGGCCTGGTGGCGCACTGCTACAGTGCACCGCTTGGGAGCGCAGTGGCGCTCCAGCGGAGGGTTCGGATCCCACATACAGACCGGTTCCTGCTCACTGGCTGAGCGAGGTGCGGGTGCAACACTGAGGGTTGCGATCCCTTGCCGGTCCCAGTCCGGTACGGGCGCGACACTGAGGGTTGCAATCCGTTGCCGGACACGAAAAAAGACAAAAAAAAGGAACTACGTATTCTTGTGCCATCATTTTGCTGTTTTAATAACTACAGCTTTATAAGACATATTAAAACCTATTGAATTATCATTATTCTTTTTTCCTTCTCTAAATTCCATTCTTTCTTTATAGCGTGATATTCTTCTAGATGAGAATTATACCCTTACCTTTAAGATCCAACGAAGTCCCATTGGGACTAAGATTGGAGATAATTGGGTATACCGTATTATCTCTTTCCATTCAGAATTTTTGTGTGATTTTTTTTTTTATTTATTCAAGTCTTTGGATACCTCTCAGTAAAATTTTATAACATCACTCATGCAAGTATAGTACATATCTTGTTCAGCTGATTATTTGTTACTACATATTATTTTTCTTAAGAATGGAATCTTTTTTTTTTTAAGCAAGCAACACGTTATTAAAAGAGGAGATAGACTTATGCATAAGAGGGATAGCTACAGAGATGCTGGCCCCCCAAGGGGAGCTGTTCAGGGTCCTTTAAGGGGATAGGGGGTGAGGGGTGCAGGCCAGCACCATCATTCTGCACCTCTGGAGGTGGCCCATTCTGTTCTTCCTGGTTGTGTCATGAGCACATGTTCAGTTAGGGTTTTGGTGCTTGCACCTGCTCAGTAGGCCCAAGATGGTGGTGGTGATTATTGTTGCCTTCACAGAAGGATCATTGTGGCAGTCACCCTGAAGCTTTGTGCACATGCAGGAACTCCTAAAGGGGTATTGAGGCTAATCTGTAACAATTTTTACAATCACAGGGAAAAGAAAGAATGGGTAGATAATAATAAGTTTTATTTTTTATTTTTTTATTTTTTGTCTTTTGTCTTTTTCCGTGTCCGGCAACGGATTGCAACCCTCAGTGTTGCCCCCGTACCGGACCGGGGACCGGCAACGGGATTGCAACCCTCGGTGTTGCTCCTGTGCCTCGCTCAGCCAGTGAGCGGGAACCGGTCTGTATGTGGGATCCGAACCCTCGGGCGGGAGCGCCGCCGCGCTTCCCAAGCGGCGCACTATCCAGTGCACCACCGGGCTGGCCCCTAATAAGTTTTAAACAAAGCTAACAGTTATATTTTAACAAGCCTTGGGGAGGGGTTTTTGCAATTCGGTGAATTTCTGTTCCTCTTTCACCTCAGTTTATTTTATTAGGGTGGTTATGCCCAATCTGTCTCTTTCAGTCACTTTTATCAGGATCATGGAGTAATCATGCACCCTGGAGAGTCTCATGACTGAGAAGTGGAAAAGTAACAAAATGTCCTCTGCAGGGAAAATGGAGCAGGTTTGGTTCACAGGCCTAGTCCTATCCCTGTCTCATTCCCCCTGAGAGATTTCATCCTCCTTATTCTTAAGGAGAAGGGGCTGGAGGTCTCATTCTTCTGAAACTACTTCCTGCTGGCCATGGGCATAGTCCCTGTCTATGTTTTGGAGATCTAAAATTCTCTTGCTGACTGATACAGTGATTTATAGGGACTCAGCTCCTCTTGGGAGGGAATGCTTTGGAATCCTTGTATCTCCACCATCTTGATGTAGCCTGGAAGATACAAGCTTTACTAACATGTTGAAAGACAAGGCTAGAATCTAGTAACAGGTGTGCAATTGTTTTCTTCTGAAACAAGATTTTCTCTCTCCAAGTTTCCCGTTTTTATCAAAGATATTTATGAGGAGACTAATTTATTTGCAAAATAAATTCAGTTTCTGGCCAGATTATTTGCATAAAGTGCAGCAAGAATAATTATTTATCATATAGGCTCTTTCTTAGTTGGCATTGCTGGGACTTTTATAAGGAATCTTGGATTAGACCTTCAGAAGCTTCTCAGGTCTTAAGAAGCCAAGCCAATGATTTGACTTACTCTCTGATCACCTGTATAAGTTGGATGAATTCCACTTTTCTGGAGGTCTCCAAAATATCAAGGTTCTGATCTATCAGAAAGTTACATTCTTAACTTACTGCAAGGCCAGGAACCTTGTAATCATGTAGACAAGATATCAGGCCAGTTTTTCCAAGGGGCTTTTTATTGGCTCTGTGAAAGGTCAACCTGAATTCCTTAGAGCAGTCTGGTCACACCTGAAAATATGGCATTCCAGTCAAAGCCTTGGTAAAATAACCAGTGCCTCCAATTTTGTCATTACTAGAACAGATTCTTACTGAATTTATGCAAATAACAATGTTGCCATGAAATAAGAATACTCACGAATAGTTTTAAAATCCTGGAGGGATCAAGTAGAAAGGAAAGTAAATATTTCAATTTTTGCTTATAAATGTATTCTCTACCAAGTTGTTATAGCTTAAAAGGTTTTCTTAAATCTGGAAAACACAACATTAAAAGAACCAGCAATGTTTCAAAATAAAGAAATTGTAAAAATCCATAATTCTTTTTATCAGTTCACTCAGTTTTATGTAATTAACTTTTGCTCTGTTTGAGCTTGATTAGCAGTTTTACAAACTTATCAGTTTCTTCATTAGAATTTTGGAAATTCAGCCCAATGGCATGAACTCAAAGTTATTAGGAACCTGTACCTATCAGTTTTTTCCATGAAATTTTTTTGAAGTCATAACACTTAAATTATAATTGAAACAAGATTATGACTGATAGCATTTATATAAAGACACAGATTTCTAGGAATCTTACACAAATTTGGAACACATATCAACACATCTGTATAATTAAAAAGAAGGTCAAATGCCATTTCTTGTTTTGATGAAGCTTCCCATTTAATTTAGCCTATCAGATAAATCCAATTAGTTTTGATATCTTCCTTTTATAGATCCTGTAAGAAGTTCTAGGGCCCTTGCAACAAATTCTTTTCAGTAATTTGAAATCTAAAAGTCATATTATAGTAATGAGTTAAAATACTGAAACATTAGTTATAATACATAAGTCTAAGTTTACATACCTTGACATTTTGTTTTTATACAATAGAAAAAACTAAATATATTAAGATCTCTTAAAAAATTTTAAATCATGTCTCTTCAGAAATTAGAAGTGGTTTTTATCCACACATATTAATAGAAAACAGTCCAAAATTTCTTGCTTCGTAGGTTTTCACTGGAAATTAGGGTTTCTAAGAGTTAATTATAGTTAATATACATAATTCAAACTGCTAGGTGTAAGAAAATTTTATATACAGAGTGTTTAAGGAAAGTAGGATGTGAGGAAAGTAGAATATGTTTTTGGTAAAGGTTATAAAAAGCATGAAAATGAAGAATGGAATCTTTCAAACAATGCATTTTCTCGCCAGTTATTTCTGGTACAATGGACCTCATTAAATACCAACTGTTGGTGATGAGAAAGATCAGTGGATAGATAATTAAAGAGGGATAGACTGACTACCCACAGTTAATTTGTAAACTTTGTTTTGTGAATAAGTGTTGTTGTTTTACAAATAAGTTCATTTGTAAATCATTGTTTTACAAATACATGAAACAAAGAAAAACTATTACCATGGCTTTCCCCTTAGCAACAATTTACTAGTTATGCTTATGTACATATGGAAGCACAATTTATAAAATCTTTATTTATTGACCTGTTTTACAAACTCAGGGTACAGAAATCAATACTTCGCTTTTATTTTTCAATAATTGTTTGAGCGGTGACACATCTTACTTAGTAGGACTTATTGTTCCCGTGGTGTCTACCCCCCATCACCCACCCATAACCTCAGAAGTGTATTCATTTCAAAAGGAGCTGTCCTGCTTCCAAACATCAGGCAAATTTCACGTGCTGGAATCTTAGTCCCCAAGGCAACAGTATGGAGAGGTGGGTCATTTGAGAGGTGATTAGGTCATGGTTCCGCCTTCATAAATGGATTGATGCCATTATCGCAGGAGTGGGTTCCTGATGAAAGGGAGAGTTTGGCCCTGTTCTGCTCTCTCTTCCCTGAATGTGCTCTCTTGCCCTTTGCCCATCCACCATGGGATGTCGCAGTGAGAAGGCCCTCACGAGATGTGGACCTTGCGATCTTCAACTTCCCAGCCTCCAGAACTGTAAGAAATAGACCTTTATTCTTTGTCAACTACCCAGTCTCAGGAATTCTCTTATAGCAACACAAAACAAACTAAAACAGCTTTATTATATTTCCTCATAAAGACATTTTTCTACTGTTTATCTCCAACCACTGACAAACAAGACGAAAATGAATAGTGGCTGCACACTAACAAGGGCCTCTTATTTATTTAAGTTCTGCCCCTCTAAATACATTTCCTGGAAGGATTGACTTCTTTTATTGAACCTTGAAGGAGATACCTTTTCCTCTCTGGAATGGGTTCAGATTCTGGATTTATTGCAAGTTGTGTATCTTCTTTGATTGATTGGTGCTGAACAGCCAAAAAGCAACATTGCTAATTATCCTCGGGATAGAATGCAGTTGAAGAGTCATTAAGGACTCTCTAAAATTGGAAAGCATCCACTGCCAAACAAAGGGACTCTCTTCTTGCTTCAGCCAGGAGGAGAATGCGTAGTCAGGTCCCTGGGGCCCTCTTTGACTCAACTTGGGCTTCGTTTATGTTCTAGCAACTGCACTGAAGCAGGGCATACCCCTAATTTTGCCCAGTGACAAAGATGAAGCAAAATTCTGCTAAAGTGCCAACAATTTATTTTTATTTTTTCTTGACTAAGAATTTGGTAGACTTTTCTTTCATACAGGGCATGGGGCTACTGTAGGGTAGGTGGATGGAACTGGCTTAATTGAGAGGCAGAGTCAGTGTGACTTGAGGGCCCAAATATTTCCCTGATCAACCTGTCTCTGATGCCTAAAATTCCACTGCTGAATATACAGTGCCTTGTGAAATTAAGGTGTTGTGACCTAATAAAAAAGCTGAGTGGGAGAGGGAAATGCATGGAACCTGGTATACTAACTCAGATCCTAAACACAAAGTACTCAGAGTCTGGTGCATACAGACTATTCCATAAATAGGAGCTGTTATTTCTGCTACTAAAAATTACTGGAGCATTCACTAAGCAAATCTTTATTGAGCATCTAGTTGGTGTCAGGATATTTTACTAGATGTTATGGATACAGAGATGAATTGCTGTAATTCCTTCTTTCAAAAAGCTCAGGTGATCAAGACAATAAAACACTTACATAAATAATTAGAAATCAACATAATAAGTGCTATCTACAGTAGAGCTATTGAGCACTATGTGGGCATGGAAGAGCATGCAGCTATCAGTACTTGTGCAAGACAGGGCATGCTGCCCACGCGAGACGTGTTGGGAAGAACATTAAGGGCTTTGCCAGGTGAAGGAGGGGAAGAGGATTCTGGGGAGGGATGAGACAACTTGGAAAAGGCAAGGTGACATAACAACAACAGAATAACATGAGAACAATAATTAGTTCACTGTGTTCAGAGCATAAATTTCATAAAGAGGTGTGAATGAAAATGGGTGTAAAAATGTTCTGAAGGATTGAATGCCATGGCCTGGTGAAAGGACTTAATCTTATAAGAAATACAGGACCAAGTACAGATTTTGAAGCAGAAACACAATACAATTTACTGTATAGAAAGGTACATTCACTGACAGTGAAGGACAGGGTTGGACAACTATAGCCTGAAGGTCAAATCCAGCCTCCCATTTTTTAATTTTATGCCTCCTGAGCTAAGAATGATTTTTGCATTTTTAAGTGGTTGGAAATCAATCAAAAGAAGAATAATATTTTTGTGGCACATGAAAATGATATAAAATTCAAATTTCATTGTCCATAAATAAAGTTCTAGTGGAAAATAGCCACATCCATTTGTTTATGCCTTATCTGTGGATGCTTTCCTGCTACAACAGCAGAGATGAGTGGCTGCCACAGAGACTGTCTAAAATATTTACTATCTGCTCTTTAAAGAAAAAGTTTGCTGGCCCTTGGTCGAAGGATAAAGATTAGAGTAGAGGAAAAACAGAGGGCAAGAAAGTCACTGCTAAGGTCTGAGAAAAAAGACCTTCAGCAGTGTTTCTCAAACTCTAGCAATCTACAGATCCCCTTACAAAACTTCCTAGGAGATCTAGTGTCACTTATATTAATTTATTCAAATGTAAATTAAATATTTACAAACATTGTCTTGGTAAAAAACCTTTATTGTTTTAGCTCTTATGCAACTTTAAAACCAAAACAAACTTAAAAATTAAATTCAGACAAAACTACAAGACCAGTTGATTTCACGTTAATATCATTAATTCAATGTGACAAATTATGTCTTTCTGATGCTATGAGATTGCTACTTCTAGGTCCAATGCTAGTCCCTAGATTTGTCCAAGTGTGAGTGTGGGTCTCCACCACCATGTTCTAGATGATGACTTAATTCTCTCACAAACCTCGTTGGGCACAAATGCTTCAGAAATCTTCATTCAGGAGAACTTTCTGTAAAGGGCCAGATAATAAATATTTTACGTCTTGTACGCCCCTGTTGCAACTACTCAATGCAGCCATTGTAACTGGAAAGCACCCACAGACAATACACAAACAAGTGGACACGACTATGTCCCAATAAAACTTTATTAACAAAACCAAGCAGAGGGCCAGATTTGGCCTGTCGTCTGTAGTTTGCCCATGATTGCTCTAGATCATGAACTTCTCCACCAGAAAATTGGGCAATAGTCAGGGTTTGCTGCTCAACTGTGGACACTTATTTAACAGACGAGGAAACCACTGTGGAACAAGGAAGGGTCATCCCTACAATCAACATACACATTATTCACAAAATTTTGTTTATGAAAATAGGCAATGGGCTGGATTTGGTCCACAAACCATAGTATATCAACCATGGATGTTAAATAGTGTCAAATTACACCTTGATCCAAACCAGCTCATAGCAAGAATGATCATATTACCAGTTTCTTTTGGACCAGAGTGTGATTGCCACCAATAGTCTCTCAACCCTAAGAGGACCAGGAGGCTCACAGGTCATAACCACTTGGTTCTTGATGAAACATCCAGAGGAGCTGGGTAATTATGGATTTTGTGCATTAGCCACCACAGACTAATGCACACTAACAGAGTCTGAGAGCCACTGATGTTATAGTTCTTAAACTCTAAAATGCACTAAGCCAGGAAATTTGGGAGTAGTCTTTTTAATTTGGTAGCTAACTTTTTATCCGTACCACAAGGCATTTTAAATCAAAGTTTTGATTCTTTTTATGAAGCTCTTCTATATATAGGATTACAACCTACCTTTCTCCTGCAGTCTAGCACACCAGAGAATTAGTTTTACTATTATTACTTTTTAATTTTAGACAAAGAATTCATTTTCAAAGAAAGAAGGGCCAGGAGATAGTGTAATTTGGCTAAGGAACAGTCTCATTTAGTACAATGTTGCAAGGAAAGAAAACACTGCCACACACTTTCCCCTACTTGGTTACTGTCATCTTCCCAAGACTGTCAATTCAAGAAAAAGAGAGATAAAATCAGATTTTGGTGTATGTGTGCTTAAACTTATCATCCTGGTGAATGGATGGGTGGCTATTTACCAGCCAGATAAGGAAGGTGAGTTCTTTAGTGGGGCACTGGGTATGTTTTTCTGGGTATTCTTGGACTAACTGCATTCCATTGCCCGTAACTCTACTTATAGGTGCCGGGCTGTATGCTAGGCACTAGTAACCCAGAATGGAAGGCCAGGGGGACTTGCTCGCAAATAGATGGCACAGCACCAATGTGGGCACCACCAAAGTGTGAGTTTTAATTAAGTGCTTACTGTGTACCAAGGACTATGCAAAATGCTCTACGTACAATTTCTCTGGTAATGCTAATGGTAATCCCATTTAATAGATATTATCTTTTGTTCTCATTCTTTTTAAAATTGTGTACTTTTTTAGTTCCCACTTATGAGTGAGAACATGTGGTATTTCTTTTTCTGTGTCTGGCTTAATTCACTTAACATGATTTTCTCTAAGTTCATTCATGTCACCATGAATAGCAGAATTTCATTCTTTTTTATGGCAGAGTAGTATTCCATCGTGTATATGTACCACATTTTTATCTCATCATCTGTCAATGGACATTCAGGTTAGTTCCAACCCTTGGCTGTTGTAAATAGAGCTGTGATAAACATGGGAGTGGAGGTATCCCTTCAACATGATGATTTCCATTCCTTTGGGTATATACCCAGATATTATTATTTTTACCCACTTCACAGATAAGAAAATGGAGACACATAGAGGTTAAATAACTGCCCAAGGACAGACAGTAATTAAGTGGCAGAGTTAGGTTTTCACCCTGTTTACCCTGGTCTTGAGCTTCTATACTGCCTCATACGTAAGACAAACACCTGAGCTGACAATCCCACAATATCCCATTATGCTACAATATGGGTGAGAGCTATAGTGGAGGCTCTGAGACCAGGGGATGTGAGCTGGGTGGGCTAAACTTAAGCACAGTATTAGGGAGAAAATGGATTATGACACATGACTTATAGGTGGGACCCAAGCAAATCCCAGGTCCTGAACCTAGTGGAGTGTTTTGCTAAAGATCCCATTTTAGGTTACTCTGGACTGTTTTGGAGGGAAACATAAAAAAAAAAATTAACCAGGCTTTCCTTCTAGAAAAGGAAGGAAGCACAGATAACTCCTCCACTTCTTTCGGATCTTTTGTCAAACGTCATTTTCACAATGAGAGTTACCTGACCACCTTACTTAAACCACAGCCTGTCCCCTCTCTCACCAGCACCTGGAGCTCTTTGACCCTGCCATCCTCCTTCTTCTGTTATAGAACTGTTTTCACCTCCAACATACGGTACCATGTAACTTACATATTCCTCATGTCTGTTGCTTATTTTTATTGTTCATTACTTGCATCCTCCTTTTAGAGTGTAAAAATCACTGAGAGAAAGAATTCGTGTCTGTTTTGTTCACTGACATAACCCAAGTTCCTAAGAAGAGTGCCTCGTATGCAGTTGGTGCTCAATGAATATTTGTTGAATGAATGAATGAGTGAATCAATCTTGAAAAACCAACTCTGGGCATAAAATTGGGCTGAATGATTTTGGTTGTCCATCCCAACCCTACCATTCTGCTCCTATGTCCAAGAAAAGCATCCTTCTCTTTGGGATGCGGGAGTACTGGAAAGCTGGGTCTCATCTGTCCAAATACCTGACTAAGGTGCCCCTGGGATTGTGCTTCTAAACCTGGGTTAAGCCCACATGTTCAATAAACCTTCATCTTCAGTCTTCTGTGCTCATCTTCATTCTAGTCCTCTGCTCTCCTGACATGGGCAGTTGAAGAAGAAAATTTAGTGTGTACAGCAAATATTCCCCATATCTCAATGGCAGGCAGAGCAAACTCTGTGATGTGAGTTGGGAATGTTTTTTAAAAAATTCATGGGAGTGTCTTTGAATTTGAATTAACATAATTATAAAATTTACAACCATCCAGCGTGCTTTTTATAAGGCTTCTATAACAGATGTGTCAAATGTCTAGTTTTGAAAGGACTTCATAATTCAGTTACCATTTCCTCTGGGTTGAATACTGGAGTCTGAGAGTTGGGGGAAGCAAGAGAAACACATTTCCTGATATGCCTTCTGAATGCAGTATGAACACAGTCCATAATAAAGGCTTCCTGCCTTTTTTTTTCTCATTATGTGCATCATACCCCTTTATTAGGTGAGGAACACTCCTGTTCTTTAAAGGTTGAAACTAACTTCCAAGTTCTTTCTTGAGTACATTTGGGTTGCTATCAGGCCCTGTTTCTATTTATACTCCAGAGATGGGAGGGATGAAGGGTACCCACATTTATTCATGTGTAACCAGTGGTGATCAAATCAGGGGCTCTGATGCCAAAGAACAAGTTTAGTATCATTCATTGTGTGTATCTATTTCTTTTTTATGCATACACCCCCAGTTTCCATAGCCAGAAAAATCTGAGATAATTCTTGATCATTTCTCTAGCCTTACTTTCTTTCCTTGGCTATCATTTAGTTAATGAAGTTCTATAAATTTACCTCTATTTCTTACCACTTTTTTTTTTTTTTTGGCAGCTGGCTGGTAGGGGGATCTGAATCTGTGACCTTAGTGTTGTTATAAGGCTGTGCTTGAACCAACTGAGCTAACCAGCCAGCACTACCCCTAAATATTTCTTAAAATTAAAAAAAAAAAAAATTTTAAGAATGTTCTTCAGTTTATTTATTAATGTTATGATTTTTTTTTACATTCTACAATGTTGTGGAGCAGTTGTGGGGGAGGGGGAAAGGAGAAAGGGGAAGGAAATAGGGTGAGAGAAGGAGGAAGGAGGAGGGGCTGGGTTGAGGCCTGTGACACCCCCCTCATTCCTGCAGGGGAGACCAGGGGGCTTTCAGTGGTGTCTTGGTCATTGCTGAGTTGGGTGCAGATGTCAGAGGGGTGTGGCTGAAGCCCTTGCCCCCCCCCCCCACCCCAGCTTGGGAGCCTGAGGTGCTTCTTGCAGTGGCTTGGTGGTCATCGCTGGGCTGGTTGTGGGTGTTGGGAGGGCGTGGCCAGGGCCCTCAGCTCCCCATCACCCCAGCTGGGGAGAGGAGGGGGCGTTTCCTGTGGTGGCTCAGTGGTCGTCACTGGGCTGTAAATATTTCTTGAGTCCATCCATTTCTCTCCATCCTCACTACCTCTGCTCTGCCATGGCTACTGTATTAGTCTGTTTTATGTTGCTTATAACAGAACACCTGAGACTGGGTAATATATAAAGAATAAGGAATTTATTTCTTACAGTTTTGGAGGCTGTGACTTCCAAGGTACAAGGAACACATCTGGTGAGGGCCTTCTTCTTGGTGGTGACTCTATAGCAATGCAGGGTGTCACATGGTGAGAATTGCAAGAGCAAGAGGGAGCTAACCTTACTCACTCCTTATAAAGCCATCAGAACCACATCCATGACAACCTATTCCATCATCAACCCGTTGTTCCATGAATGGATCAATCCATTCACCAGGGTGGTCCTCGTGATCCAATCACCCCTTAAAGGCCCTACCTTCCACCACCATACTGGGGGTTAAGTTCCACCATGAGCTTGGGGAGACATCCAAACCACAGCAGCTGCCATATTCTTCTTCTGCTAAGGTCCAGAATTTTTTTTTTTTTTTTGTCTTTTGTCTTTTTCCGTGTCCGGCAACGGATCGCAACCCTCAGTGTTGCCCCTGTACCGGACCGGGGACCGGCAACGGGACTGCAACCCTCGGTGTCGCTCCCGCGCCTCGCTCAGCCAGTGAGCGGGAACCGGTCTGTATGTGGGATCCGAACCCTCGGGCGGGAGCGCCGCCGCACTTCTCAAGCGGCGCACTATCCAGTGCGCCACCGGGCCGGCCCAAGGTCCAGAATTTTGAAGAAGACCTACAAACAGGGTGACCAATTCATCCAGGTTTTCCAAGAGGGTTCCAGTTTTAAAACTGAAAGTCCCAGATCCCAGGACCCAACACCCCCTAGTCCTGGCCTGTCAGTCTTCTGACTCTGCTTCCTTTGTTGGCTCCAGCACCACTGGCCTCCTTCCAGTTACTTGAACTTGACCATGTTCTTTCCTACCTCAAGACCTTCTCTCAGGCTAGCTTTCTACCTGGATCGCTTCTCCGAGCACTCTTTGCCTGGATAACTCCTTCGCCAGATTTTGGCTTAGATATCACATCTTCAAAAAAGCCTTTCATGATGCAGCACCCAAACCCAATGTACTTTTTGCCCTTTCTATAACCTCTCATTATACTCTTTCCTTTTCCTTCACACCACTCTCAAGTTGTAGTTGTATTTTGTCTGTGTAATGATATGTTTAAAGTACGATTTCCTCATTAGAATCGCAGCTCCTTGAAGGCAGATGCTATGCTTTTTATACAACTATTTATCCCCAATGCCTAGTTCAGAACCTGGCAGGTATTAAGAACTCTGTAAATCTATCTACAATAAATTTATTTTCTATGCATTTTCTTTTCTCCTCAGTTAAACTTGTAAGAGCTCTATTTCTGCTTCCTCCTTCCCCTCCTTTTCTCTCTGGCCCTCCCTTCCCCCTTGCTCTTTCTTTCAAAAAACAACCCTTGGAACTATCTGTCAATTCGACTCTTTCTAACCCAATAATTTCTGCTTTTCTCAGTATTATTTCCTCCATCTCATTTTCCTTCAGTAAGTTTTTTATTTTTATTTTTTGAGCTCTCAAGCTGATTTGCTACCACTCTTCCTCCTACCTGATGTAGCTGCACTAAATCTGCACTTTTCCAGAAGAGACTGAGCTCTTTTGACGTTGTGACTCTTTCTGAGCATGTTGTTTTCTATTTGTGGTATACCCCTCCTTCACTAACTTAACAGACATTTAACGGATACCTTCCCATCCTGTCTACTGAGCTACTGATGTTTTAAGACCTGGCTCAGCTGTGCCTTGTCTGCAGTGCGTTCCTGCTTCCACCCCCTGTGGGTGAATCCACTTCTCAGTCTCACATTTGTACCTTGAGTAGACATCCCTTATAGCACTTATACTGCATTGTGATTATTTATACTCTATCTTCCCCAGTAATCTCTGAGCTACACAACAACAGAGTCTGACCCCTGTGTCTATTTTTCAGGAGGTTTATATTCTGGAGAAAAGGGGTATAGATAATTAGTCTGGTTCTCTCAAAGGTTTCATCTTTTAATAAATAAAGAGATCCTCTAAAAGAATAAATAGAATAAGTCAATAGGAAAATGGACAGGAAAACACAGAAAAAAATGCTGGGTCATGTACTATGTACATTTTCAACTTTATTAGAGAATGCTAATTTTCCTGAGCCAAAGAAAAAAGTGGGAGAAAAATATAAATATAAATTTGATATAGATAAGGGAGGTTATGAGAAAATTCGTATGAGATGGACTTGATCCCCACAAAATATGATTTTGAAGGGTTCGGCAATGGGGGTGAAATATGAACCTTGCTAAGGGCAGGATAGTGTTGAAGTCCTTTAAGAACGTGCTGCGTGATCACACAGGGACAGATCAAGGACATAGAGGCATCAAAGGACCCAACAGATAAAGAGCAAATAAACCCTTCTGACTTTACCCAGCATTGCCCGACAATCCAGGTTCTGAAAGAGGTAGGGGATGGTGCAGTTGGGGATTGGGAAGGTGGAGATAATGGAATTTAATGGAGGCAAGGTTATCCTTTAATGGAGGATGCTCATGGGAGCCAGTGAAGTGGCTTTCCATGGGCTGAGACAAGTGACACAGAAATGTGAGACTGGAGTTCTGGGCACGACAGACAACAGATTCTGGGGGCTGGGAGAAATAGAGCTGAAGAGGTGGAAGGAAAAGTTACTGTGACTAGTAGAGAGGATTTCAGAATTCATACTAGGTTTGGGGTAGGTCAGCATCAGTGTTACATCCTCTCTCTGGCCAAAACCATGCTTTTATCCCATTTGATGGAAATACAGTAAAACTTATGGGACATTAAAATAATAAAATTGGTTAAAGAGTTTATCAATCCATTCACTGTCTATCAAATTTGATGCCAATTCAGGTATTATAACCTGCACTGTTCCTGCCTTCTGGCTATAGATGGGATTCCCCACTGGTCAGGACAGCCTTGGGCCCCAGATCTGCCACGGTTCATTTGGGGATGGGGCAGTTTTCAGAGTGACTGTCCTCCATTGCAGGTGAGACTTTGTTCAGGAGTGGCAGAGAGGGAGGGTTCCCTCTTCTTTCATTGGTGCTATCCAAACACAAACTTCTTTTATCCTATTTGGAATACTGAGGAATAAGATTCTTTGTGCATTTTATAGGAATACAAAAGGCAAACAAGAATGATTTCTAAACACATGGGCCTATCAACTGCACATTTGAAGACACATTTTCCCCTTCCTTGTTGCATATTTCTATCTTTTCTGGGAGGAAACACATATCTTGGTGTTGCTGTCTTTAAAACAAGAGAAAAGAGTCAAAACAGTTAATCTCACATGCTTCACATGATAAAAAGAAATCAGCACCCGCTGGTGTAGGAGATGTTGGTAGCAGAGCCAAAGTAGGAGGATTTTCCTACTAGATCCCCATAATGATGCTCTCAGAGGAGGAGAGACTTTGTGTAATACAAAGATCCAAGGTGTGCCCAGGCCTGTGAGTAACTTAAGTAGTACGGAAGTGGTGATCATATTCGAGGAGAATGTCAAGAAATCACAGCCCAAAGATTATGGATGGTGACGGCCCTGAGGATAATGGCAGGACAAGAGATAAGGATAAAGGTATAGGGGCCAAGAGCCAAGGTTTTAAACTTCAGCAGCTAAGATGATGGTGACGCCACCCAAAAGTAATGATGCATCAGGAAAAGCAAACACATACTGTGAATAATGGTTTGGGTGGAACAAGCCTTCATGAGACCATAAAGTGATGGCTTCTTGAACTGCAGGTGGGGAAACAGGATGGCACTTTGACCACCTTCAAATTCCAACTTAACAGAAGTCCAAGCTCCATTGTCTTCATTAAGCCTGTACACCTGTGCCTCCCTTTCCTTAACTGTGCATTTGAACAATGAGTCCCTAAGGCAGCCGTTGTGGTGGCTGAGGTGGATGGACTGTGGTGATCACTTGACTGTTGTGAGAGTTTTGATACTGGGTACCCTCAATCCATACTTGCTATAGCTTTCTTCCATCTCTGCACTTCCATTAGCAACATTAACAGCTGGATTGGTAAGTGCTTTCAGGTGAGTTACTCAGGACAGGTAGATGCTGGGGGTTTGGCTAGCTCATTCACCACCTACCAACTCTGTATTCCACCTTCACAATAGCTGTGAGTTGAGTTTGTGACTCAAAAAATTTCACAATCACTTCATCTCAGACTTACTTTCACACAGTCTAAATTGTAACTATTGAATGTGTAAGTGACCAGGGACTGGTGTCTAAAAATATTTGCATATGAACTAATTTCTAAATCATCCTGAGGGTGTCATGCCATTAGTTAATATCTCTATAGGTTCTTCAAACATAAGTTCATTCTGTTTTATTTCTTTGTGCTGTTACTGTGACTCCCCCAAGGGGTTACATTTGAGAGAAGATACTGAATCATGGCTTTGAACTTTGAAATTTTGGGGTAAATAAACCCCGAAAGAAGTCCCATCCTTAACCAAATTAATTTTACTTCAGGGAAAGAAAAGATCTGAGATTGACTTCATGGTTCTTGAATATTAACACAGAGTAGTATTTATATTGAATTTTAGATTAAATGATTTTATTAAAGCCTCTAAAAAAAATAACCCGTTTAATCAGGTCGAACAAAAAGCCTTGCTTCAGAAATGCCAGCACAGTTTCCAGGATGCACAGTGTCTTTTTTTCCTTTCCTACTTTCTTTCTCTTTCCTCTTCCTAAAGGAGAAGCTCTTCAGGGGCCTCAGCCATGGGGCTACCCTGTGGTCGGTTCCAGGGGACACCATTCACATCTGAGTCTGACCATGTGAATCTCCCTCAGAGTAAGAGGTGCAGGGATCAGAGAGAAATGTTGTTCTCAGCTATTTGAATACGTATAGAAAAACTCTTAAATAAAGCTTTCTTAGTGTCTTAGGTCAGGTCTCCAGGTCCAGAAATGAAGATTCATCTCTGAAAATGAATGAAATCATTTTCATTCATGTGAAAATGATTTATCAGAGTAGTGTTCTCAAGAGGGGGTGTAAAGGAAACAAGATAGGATGGGAGAAGAAAACCAAGCGAGACTGTGGTCTCTGCTGGAGACTCACTTCAACCCGACACCCCAGAATCTTTGGTCTACTTTGAGGCCAGGCAGTTGGCCTTTTGTACCCCAGATAATCACTGTCACTAACTGCCCCCCATGGCAGGGAGTCACCTCCCAGGCAGAGCAGCTCCACTTTAGCAACCAATACTCATGGCAGCGGAGGAATAAGTGCACCACCCATTCAAGGGGCTGGGTAGGACACCAACAGTACCCACTGTGCTCAGGGAGGGAAGAGAAGATTAGAAAAGAGGCAGGGGAGGCCTCTCTGAGCAAGCAGCTCACACGCCAAGACCAGAAGAAAAGTAAGAATCAGGATGAGCAAGAGACTTGGAGGAGAAGCAGGGGACCAGTGTCCCAGGCAAAGGGAACAGCACATACAGTGGCCCAGGGTGTGATAGGGAATGTTGGCCTCCTTTTCTCTTTGTTCAAGGTGTTGTGGCCTCCTGGTTCTGCAGCTGAGGGAAGGAGCCCAGTGGCATTGCCATAAAACTAAAGCAAGACAGTTAAGAAGACTTTCGTACTTTTACAAAGTACCTTTGTAGTGTTCTACAAAGGACACAGCAGACTTGTGGAAGAAAATATTATGAGCATGTACTGGGCTCTCAAGTGTGCTAATATCACTTTTCAAGTGCTCTAATCTCTGTACAAATGGATATTTATCCAGTTTAGAAGGATGGATGGAGGTTCCTGTGCCTGGATACTTTAGAAATGCTTATCCAGGCCAAGGCCTTGGTCTAGAAAGGTGAAGTGTCTTCTGTTCTCAATGGGGTAACATGGTTCATTTCTCCCAGTTATGACATTCGATGTGCCATTCCCTATTGACTACAGCATACAAAATTCAATAAAGATAGGTAGGTAGGTAGGTAGATAAATAGAATACCAGTGAGTTAAAAAATACAATTTTTTGCATGAATTCTGAGATATCAAAAGCAATAAATAATGTGTCAACTATCCAGTGCAATTTAAGGCACTGAGAAGAATTAACCCTTATGTCTCCACAGTGTCCCAGCATCGGGTTTCTCATAAGCGATAGTCAACTCAACTGGAATCAAGCAAGGCAGGGGGCGGCAAGGGGAATTGGTTGGGAAGGGCCTCAATTCTGATTGCAGATAAAAGGTACTCAATAAACATTTATAATATAATATTAATAAAGGTGAATAAATATCCTACTGAGGCCTCAATTCTTACTAGACACTGTAAAGACAAGCTATAAAAGAGAAGAAACAAAGAGAAAAAAATAAGATAACAAAAAGAGGATAATAGATTAAGAAGAGCTCAGAACTACAAACTTTAAAATGAGATAAAAGGATTTCAATTAAAGATGGTGAATTGAGGACAGACATATACCAAGATCCTTAAAAATACATATTTTTAAAACCCTCCTGTATTTTTAAAAGAACGAATCCATAAAAATGCTAGAACACTAGAAAGGCAGGCAGCTGGAGAAGGACGTTTTGAAGAAATCCTGGAATACAGAAAGCAGATGGGATCTGACTGATGAAGAAAACAGATCACAAAACATTGTAGCCCGAAATGCCAGAGGGAAAGAGGCATTCTTCCCAAAGAAGTCCATTGAAAACTCCAAGCTCCTACTCCACAAATAAAGGACAGGAATGAGATATGGTACAAATATCCAGGTAACTGACAAATTAATCATAGTCTGAGTCCTCCCATATGGTCGGTTTCACTGACTTGACCTCCTCCTACTCACCCTCTCCTTGTGTGCTGTGTTCTAACCTCATTGCCCTTCTTTATGTCCCTTTATGTGAAGTATGTCACCAGCCACTATAGATACCTCTGCACTAGCTGCTTCCTCTGTCTGGAACAGTCTATGTCTAGACCTTTGCAAGGCTGGCTCTTTCTTGTCATTCAGATCTTAGTTCAAACTTTACCTACTCAAACAAGTCTTTTCTGAGCACAATGTCTAAATTAGGTTCCACCCCTTGCCGGTTATCCATCACATTACTCTACTTCTTTCCCTTTGCAGTATGGCTTAGTCTCTAAAATTGCTTGCTCATTTCTTTCTTTAAAAAAATTTTTTTTGTTTTTATTTTTTGGTGACTGGCCAGTATAGGGATCTGAACCATTTGTTTCTTTATCATTATCTGAAAGTAAAGGTCTTATTTATCTTGTTTATCATAGTATCTGCAACATCGGGAACATTAATACAATTTGATGCTTTTATCAGTTAGCTTTGTTGTGTAACAAACTTCCCCAAAGCATAGCAGCCTCAAATAGCAACGCTTTATTTAGTTTATGATTTGGGTAAGTTTTTATCTGTATGAGTTCAGCTAATCTCTGCTGAGCTCTTTCAAGCATCCACAGTCAGCTCATGGGTTGGCTGGTGGTTGGGTAATTTAGGAAAAGTCTTTTCTACATGTCTACTGTCTAGCAGGCTGTTGATCAGGGCAACAGAGGCAGCTGGGCCATGTATCTTTTGTTATCTGCCAGGCTAGCTTGGGCTTCTTCACAGGATTGTAAGGTTCCAAGAGTACCAAGAGAAAGTAAGTTCCAATGTGCAAGTGATTTTCAAGTCTCTGTTTCAAGCCACCTTTTTATAGTCCCATTGAACAGAGCAAGTCACATGGCCAAGCCCAAATTCAAGGGGATGGAGAAATAGAATAACAAATTGACAAATAAAGCTTACAAATAATAAAATTTAATAAAAATGCAGTGAGAAATATAATAGTGTCATAAGAGTTAAAATAACAGAAGGATATTTTAACAAATAAAATTTGAAACAAACACAAAATAAAATAAATAAAAATTTTAAACAAAACTGAGAAGTGGCACGAAAAAATGATTACATCAAAAATTTAAAAGGTGGAAAGTTGTTAGGAAGATATAAATGAATGTAATTTAAAATAAAAAAATGAAATGTTAGTAGTTCGAAAGAAATATAAACTTAACTTCATGAAGTGGAAGTTAAATATGTAAGGGTTGAGTAAGCTTGGACTAACAAAAAGTGAGCTCTTGCATATTAAGGTAAAAATGCTTAATGAATAATAAGCATTAAAACAGTAAGAATTTTTTTTCAGAAGAAAACGTAAAGTTTAGTGGCTAGAGAGATTGAAATATGGAAAGAAATCTAAAAGTAAATATTCAAAATATTATTTTTGAATGAATTTTCCTGGTGTTTACATTTTTTTCCATTTACTTAGTCATTTTATCATTCAATAAAAGACAAATGCCTTTATGAGCATATTTATGTGATAGTCCCTGTGCGAATGTAAAGATAAATAAGACATGCTATTTGTGTCAAACAGGTCACACAGGTCAAATTGAGTAGGAGAGAGAAACACAGACACAAATTAGTAAAAGATAATAGAATAAAGTTATAATAAAGCTTTGTACCATGTTTTATGGGGTCACAGAAAATGGTGTAATTAATTTTGCATCTGGGAATACTACAAAGAGGAGATGCTCTTTCAGTTCCACTTTGAAGAATAAATGGGAATTTCCTATTGAGCTATGAGAGCCAGGACATTCTAAGCAGAGGAAAGAGAAGTAGAAGTCAAAAAGAGAAAGGTCTGGAATCGCCCGGCAGGTTTGGAGAAAGAGATTAATAATCTAATATGGTGAGAGTTTCAGGCAAGAAGTGACTATAAAGTTGGAAGGATAGGTTGATGCCACATTGTAAAGAGTTCACATGTTATTCTGAGAAGTGTGTACTTTACACTATACCAGTTGGAAATCCTTGAAGATTTTTTTTTTGTTGTTGTTGTTTTTTCCTTTTTGTCTTTTTTCATGACCGGCAACAGATCGCAACCCTCAGTGTCACGCCTGTACCGGACCGGGACCGGCAACGGGATTGCAACCCTCAGTGCTGCGCCCGCACCTCGCTCAGCCAGTGAGCGGCTGGTCTGTATGTGGGATCCGAACCCTCAGCGGGAGCACCGCCGCACTCCCAAGCGGCGCACTGTAGCAGTGGCCACCGGGCCGGCCCCAATCCTTGAAGATTTTTATGTACCAGAGTGACATAATCAGAACCTACTTAATTCTGAGTTATGATGGTAGAAAGCTAGTGCCTTCTGATTAGCCATTTCCCATACTCACATATATATAAAAACTCAAGAGGACATGGAGGACTTCTATAGCAGCAGGAACTAGGAATATTACTCAACGAACTGCTAGAAAACAGGAAGAACTGTCATGAGTTAACTCTTAAAAGCCTACCAATATAATGGTGGAGCCATTACGGAAAAACATATTTCAAGAAAGCTGATAAGCATGGACATTATTTCATCGGTGTGAAGAAATTAAATAATAACTAATAAAAAATTGTTTACTAGGGGAGTCAGAGTCTTTTACCATCCTTACTCAGCATCAGTTGTGATCTGAAATCTGCATTTGGTAGGAAATGGGCTAGAAGAACAGTAGTTTTGGCACACGGTGGAGGTTGTAGTTTTTCATCATGAATGCAGAAGTAGTCTAGCCAGGAAGAAACTCTAAATACTATAAATTCTAAACAAATTCTAGTCAGGTAGTGGTATCAAGATATCCCCCCTTACAACATTACACGATTACTTTAAGAAATATTTGGCTTTTAAAACTAGAATGTTTAATAATTGTTGGCTAAACTAGAAGGTTTAATGATAGTTGTCTATTTAAAACCAGAAAGTTAGCCAAAGGCTGTGCACATAAAATAGTTCTTGAACCTCAGAACAAGAACAGGAAATAGATTACTCAGCAACCTGATGGGCACTCAGGGAAACTAAGGAGAAATTACATATATCACAAATAAGAAAAGACTATAAATTCCTTATTCCTCAAGGAATAAGCAGAAGTGGAAATAAGAACAACATACATCTTGGTCATGTCTCTCAGCTTTATTCTTTTCAAGATTAAATAGCACGAAGACAGAAACATTAAGCTTAAGACTCAGAGGAAGAGTCTTTAAAAGGAATCTCTTAGAGGAAACAGAAGCATACTTTAGAAGCATCTGTTACATTTGTGTTCTCAGTAAAGTTTAGGAAATTGCTCTATGAAATAAAAAATGAAAATTATGTACAATAAGCGATTGAGATGAAAAGGAAGATGGTGTGAGGATAGACAGAAATAAATAGATAAAGAGGAAATGCTTTGAAAAGAATAAAATTTCCTTTGAGATTAAATGCAGCTCAGAAACAATAAAGAACAGAATTTATACTACTGGGAATTAAATGAGGAATGTGAAAGCCATTCTTGAGAAACTCTCTCGGAAAGAGAGGAATAAAGGAAAAGAGATAAAACAATGAGTAAGAAGATTCTAGAGATGGAAGAGATTGCCAATATAAGAATGATTACCATGTCTGGTGGAGGGAACAGAGCAAATGGGAAAAATGATATTTAAAGACATGTCAGAAAAAATTTTCCAGAACTCGAGAAAGACCCCAGTCATCAAAAAGGCACATCATACTCTAGGCAAAAATAATGAGAAAAAAATTATTACCATAACACATATTGAGAATGTTTTAAAATTTAAATAATAAATAAATAATTTTCTAGGTATCCAGGAAGAAAAGAAAAAAAGTCATATATTGGCATGATACTGCTCTTCTGCAATTCTTGAATACAGTGGAGCAATGTGTGGTTAAGTATGAGCAGCAAAATTTTGTGTGATAAACATCCTATAGGTAGGCAATCTCTCCTTCATGAGCAAAGGTGAAAAGAAAAAGAAAGATTCATACTAATGTGCAAAGCTCAAAAAATACACCTTTCCATTTAACAACAATACTATAAACGCAGTTAAAAGATGCATCAGACTCAGAAAAAATATTAGCAACACACAAAATAGACAAATGATTAATATCAGTTCTGAAGAAGGAGTTCCAAAAACCTAGTTGGTAAATGGACATAGGATAAGAAATAACAATTCACTGAGAAATGAACATGGATGACTAATATGCAAAATATTCAAATTCATTAATTAAAACTAAAGTTAGTAATAAAATACCATCTTCAACCATTATGCTGGGAAAATTAATAATGCTGATAAAAATATACATTGGAAGGGCAGATCAAAATAGGTACTTGTAAACACTTTGGGAGAACTTTGGGGGTCTGGAAGACAATGATAACTACCTAGATTCAAATCTCTCCACAATACTCCCCCTGAGTCATACAATGAACAAGGAGAACAAAGTTACATACAAGCAAGTCTTCAATATTACAAAAAGACAAAAAATACAATAACCTTCAAATTACCTGTAGATTCACAAACACCAAATTCCAACCCAGTTCCTATCACTGTTGAAAGCCTTTGAGTGTGGAGAGTGGAAGATTAGAAGGATTAAGAGACTTCAAGAGAAGGAGGAGAGGGTTGCAGAAGAACCAGACAGACCACTGGCAAATCATCCCCCAGAGAGAAAGTTCAACATTGAATGCTAAATTAAGAACAAGGATCTGGGAATGTAGTTCTCAGCATTGGCCACAAGCAAGCAGCTTGAAAGTGAAAAGCTCTGTAAATGTCAGTCTGAGACATTGCTTCTATGGGAGAATCAGAAACATGAAAAAGAGGTGGTGCTTTTTAGAGAGGTGGCAATAAAGAGAAAAGAAAGTAAGGAAATAAAAGAATATTAAGAACTTTGCATAAATGAAAGAGAAATAAAATATATCTCCTACTTCTCAGTAACATTACCTATTAGAAACTGCACTTCTCTATACTGACAGAAATGGGCTCTTTCAAGCTAGAAATCCTGCCCATGAAATACCCAGGAATAGAAAAAAAAAAAAATAACAGGAAGAAGGGGCGGAGCAAGATGGTGAAGCAGGACTCCCCAGCAATCATCCCTTCATAGAAACATCAATTTGAACAACTCCCCAAGCATAAAAATACCTTCACAAGAGTTAAGGAAACCAGGTGGGAAATCACAGTACCTGGTTATAGCACAATAATAAGAAATATGCATTGAAGAAGTTAGGCACAGCAGTTTTACATTACCTGCGTCACCGCTTCTCAACCCCCAAGAAGGACTGTGCAAAGAGAGTCAGCATAGGACTTTGCCTTGGGTTTCAACACTGGGCTCACCACAGTAAGATCCAGCACTGGTTAGACCCCCACAGCCCTATATTTCAGGCTGGTACCCATGGACCTAGCATCTAGACCTCCCTTGGTGCCATATGGGACCACACATTCCCAGCCTTCAGGCTTGCATGGTGGATTCAATCTCTAGCCCTCATCTCTGCTGAGCTGATTTCAGTGGCCCCAGGCTCTGGAAAGCTCCCAGTGTCAGGCAGTCCTCATTAGCCCCATGCTTCTTGTGTACCCCAGTGCCATGCTGGACTTCTCCAGTACCATGCCTGCTATAGTGGGCCCCAAGCTTCTGGTGTACCTTAACACCATGCCTGCCATAGGGCCTTCCCAGATAAAACCAGTTTGTGAAGACTGGAATAAGTAAATACTTCTTCAAATGTATAGACACTGATGCATGACCACAAGAATCAAGATCAATTAGGGAAACATGACATCACCAAACAGAAAAAAGAAGGTGCTAGTGACTGACCCTAAAGAAATGGAGACATATGACAAAGAATTCAAAATAACTGTTTTAAGGAAGCTCAGTGAACTTCAAAAAAATACAGAGAAACAATTCAACAAAATGAAAAAAAGAAAAAAAAAAACAGCTAGTGATCAGAACAAAAAATTTTACAGAGAGATTGAAATAATAATTTAAAAAAAGAAACAGAAATCCTGCTGCTAAAAAGTACAATGAATAAAATGAAAAAAATGCAATAGAGAGCATCAACAGCCAAATTGATCAAGCAGAAGAAAGAATCAATGAACTCAAAGACAGGTTATTTGAAAATATTCAGTCAGAGGAGACAAAATAAAAAAGAATAAAAAAGAATAAAGAAAGCTTATGTGATTTATGGGGCAAGTATCAAAAGATCAAAACAATAGAAAAGATCAACAAAACTAAGCTGTTGTTTTTTTTAAAAAGATAAACAGATTCAACAAAACTTTAGCTAAACTAAGAAAAAAACAAGAAAAGACTCAAATAAATAAAATTAGAAATGAAAAAGGAGACATTACAACTGATAAAACAGAAATACAAAGGATCATGAGAGACTATTACAATTACATGTCCAAAGTTGGATAACCCAGAAAAAAATGGTTAAATTCCTGATACATAAAACCTACCAAGACTAAATTATGCAGAATTTAAAAAAATCCTTTGAAACCAATAATGACTAAGGTTATTGAATTAGTAATAAAATGTCTCCCATCAAAGAACAGCCCAGGAATTGACGGCTTTACTTCTAAATTCTGTCAAACATTTAAACAAGAACTAATACCAAATCTTCTCAAACTCTTCCAAAAAAAATGAGAAAGAAAGAATACTTTTGAACTCGTTTTACAAGGCCAGCATCAACCTTATACCAAAGCCAGACAAAGGTACTACAAAAGAGAAAACTACAGGCCTGTATCCCTGATGAACATAGATGCAAAATCCTCAATAAAATACAAGCAAACCATATTTAACCTCACATTAAAAAGATCATTCACCATGATAAGTGAGATTCATCTCAGAATGCAAGGATGTTTCAATGTACATAAATGAATGTGATAAATCACATTAACAGAATGTGATTTATCACATTCATTTAAGTTGATACAACAAGCAAACAGATATGAGGTTGTTAAGAGGGAGGGGGCAGAGGGAGGGAGGTTTTGGTAATGGGCCACAATGATCAACCACATTGTATATTGACAAAAAAAAAAAAAAAGAATGAAGGAGAAAAAATGTGATAATTTCAATAATACAGAAAAAGGATTTTACAAAATTCCACATCCCTTCATGATAAAAATTCTCAACAAATTATCTATAGAAGGAATTTACACAATAAAAGCCACATATAACAAACATACAGCTAACATTATATCAATGGAGAAAAGTCAAAAGCTTTTCCTTTAAGATCTGGAACAAAACAAGGATTGTCTTGCCATTTCTATTTAATATAGTACTGGAGGTCCTAGACAGAGCAATTAGGCAAGAGGGAAGAAATAAAAGGTACCCAAATTGAGAAGGAAGAAGTTGAATTGTTCCTATTTGAAGACAATATGATCTTATGTATAGAAAACCACAAAGACTATGCAAAAAAAAAAAAAAAAACCTGCTAGAACTAATAAATGAATGAAATAAAGTTGCATAATACACAATAAACATACAAAAATCAATAGCATTTCTGTACACTAACAGCAAACTATCTGAAAAAGAAAATGAATACAATTTTGTTACAGTAGCTACAAAAAAAAATACTTAGGAATAAATTTAACCAAAGAGTGAAAATTCTCTACACTGAAAACTATAAAATATAGATAAAGACACAAATGAAGAAGACACAAATAAATGAAAAGATGTCACATGTTCATAAATTGGAACAATTAATACTATTAAAATGTCCATACTACCCAAACTGATCTACAGATTCCATGCAATTCCTATCAAAATATCAATGACATTCTTCACAGACATAGAAAAAAAATCCTAAAATTCAGATGAAAACACAAAAGATCATGAATAATCAAAGCAATCTAGAGCCAAAAGAACAAAGCTGTAGTCATTATACTACTTGACTTCAAAATATACTATGAAGAAAGTAATCAAAACAACATGGTACTGGTATAAAAAGGAATAGAATAGCGATCCAAGAAATAAATCCACACATGTACGGCCAACTGATTTTCAACAAAGGCACCAAAATAAAAAAAACACAATGGAGGAAAGCACAATTTCTTCAATAAATAGTGTTGAGAAAATGATATCTACATACAGAAGAATGAAATCAGAACCTTATCTCACACCATATACAAAAATCAGCTAAAAATGGATTAAGACTTAACTCTAAGACCTAAAACAATAAAACTGCTAGAAGAAAACAGATGAAAAGTTTCATGACACTGGTCTTGGCAATGATATTTTGGATGTGATCCCCAAAACACAGGCAACAAAAGCAATAAAAGACAAATGGGATTACATCAAACTAAAAACCTTCTGCACAACAAAGGAAACAATCAACAAAGTGAAGAAACAACCTACAGAATGAGAGAAAATATTTGCAATCTATATGTCTGATAAAGGGTTAATATCCAAAAATACAAAAAGAACTCAAACAACTCAATAACAAGAAAACAAATGACCCAATTAAAAAATGGGCCAAGGACCTAAATAAACATTTCTCAAAAGAAGACATACAAATAGCCAACAGGTATATATATAAATGCTCAACATCACTAATCATCAGGGAAATACAAAATAAAACCACAACGAGATATCACTTCAAGCCTGTTAGAATTACCATTATCAAAAAGATAAAAGATAACAAGTGTTGGCCAGGATGTGGAAAAAAGGAAACTCTTGCATATTGTTAGTAGGAATGTAAATAAGTACAGCCATTATGGAAAGCAATATGGAGGTTTCTCAAAAAATTAAAAATAGAACTACCATGTGATCCAGTAATCCAACTACTGGGTATGTATACAAAGAAAATGAAATCAGTATGTCAAAGAGATATCTGTACTTTCATGTTTATTGCGGCATTATTCACAATACCCAAGATTTGGAATCAGTCTATGTGCCCATCAGTGGATGAATGAATAAAGAAAATGTGGTATATATACACATAATGGAATACTATTCAGCCATAAAAAGAAGGATGTCCTGTCATTTGTGCTAACATGGGAGAATCTGGAGGATATTATATTAAGTAAAATAAGCCAGGCACAGAAAGACAAATAATACATGCTCTCACTCATATGTGGAATCTAAAAAGTTGATCTCAGAGACATAGAGTAGAATGGTGGTTACTAGGGCTTGAGGTAGTTAATGGAGGGTTGGAGAGATGTTGGTCAAAGAATATAAAATTTCAGTTAGATAGAAGAAATAAACTCAAGAGATCCATTGTACAACATGGTGACTATCGTTGATGTATTCTTGAAAAATGCTAAGAGAGTGAATGTACAGTGTTCTCACAAGAAAAATTACTATGTGAGAAAATGCATATATTAGTAAGCTAGATTTAGTCACTCCACAATGTATACATACTTTGAGACATCATGTTGTGCACATAAATAAATACAACTTCATCTATCAATTAAAAAAAATAAACTAAAAAAAGAAAGAAAAAATAAAATACAGTGTTCTCACAAGAAAAATTACTATGTGAGAAAATGCATATATTAGTAAGCTAGATTTAGTCACTCCACAATGTATACATACTTTGAGACATCATGTTGTACACGTAAATAAATACAACTTCATCTATCAATTAAAAAAAATAAACTAAAAAAAGAAAGAAAAAATAAAATCCCAACAAATTCCAAGCAAAGCTACCATAAAAAGAAAACAAAAATGTGAATCATAATGTTTCAGCTGATAAATTTTTTTTCCTTCTCCCATCCCTCAGAGAAAATATAAAGGAGAAATACTATAGCACAATGCTTAATATTCAATTGAATTATGTCAAACAAGCATTTGAAAATGTTTTTTTTAAAAAAATCTAGAATTAGAAATCCAAACACTAAGAAGAGAAATGGACAGAGCACAGAAAGAAATGCAGTGAGATTTAATCAAATTTAAGAAAAAAAAAATAGAAAAAAGAGACAAAGCTATCTCAGAAATGATTAAATTACAAGATGCCTCAGCAACAAATAATCTGAATGGGAAATTTTTATAAAGAAATTGAAGATAGGCAGTAAAACAACTGAATGTTTGAAATGGAAAATAGGCAAAGAAGGTCCAATATACATGTAATGGGAGATTCTGAAAAAAAAAAAAAAGACTGAATAGAACTAATGTTTAAAACCATAATCCAGTGAAAATTGTGGGAAAATAAGAAAAACTAAATCTACATTTAGAAAGGGCCTGAAATGTTCCTGGGAAAATTGACCAAGAGCTATGAACTCCAAGCTGTACCCTAGTAAAATGATTAAAATCTAAAGACAAAGAAAAAATCTTTTGGACTTCCAGGTTAAAAAAAATCAAGTTGATTTATAAGATAAAATTAGTGTGGCATCAGACTTTTAAAAAGCAATAAACTATTCAAGACAACAAGGAACCTCAAATAAAGAATCTGCTACCTAAAGTTTTTATACTCAGCCAGCTGTCTTTCATGTATCTAGGCAACAGAAAAGAGGCTCACAGCTGATGTTGTTTTCCTTCTTCATCCTTCTGTCCCAGGACATTTGGCAATATGTGAAGACCTTTTCTGTTGTCCTGCTGGGGTGGGTGAGTGAGTGGCATGCTGCTGACATGTAGAGGGTAGTAGTCAAGAATGCTGCTCAACACCCTATCACGTGCAGGAAAACCCTGCATAACAAAGAATTATGTAGCCCCAAAAGTTACTAGTGGTTCAGATGAGAAACCTTGATAGAAGAATAGTCTTGAACATGCAAGAATTCAGGGATTACTATAAATTTGGTGTCTATCCTGAAGAATCTATTTGAGGATGAACTTCATCCAATATATTTAAATACAGAGGTAAGACTAAAACAAAGCAGAGATGTGTGGAAAAATAGTATACAAATGTTATGTGTCTGATAAACTAGAAAAATGCAACTGAACATGCTAATGTTCTGCTTATTAAAAAATAAAATTTATTTAGCATAGTGGGGAAAAAAGCTTAAAATTGAATACAAATAAAAAAAGAACCTAATTATTTTGCAAATTTAAGACAAGGAGCTGCAGGAGAAAATAATGCAACTAACTCTTGAATACAATAATTTTACTATATGCCGTCAGTCTGTGAAACAAGAAAAACCTGCAAATTAATCGTGAACTTTTCTTGGTAGGTATGCTTTTTCATAGATATGGTATAGCAATTCTGAAACTTTTCTGTATAATATAGGATTGTGCAAATGAGAAAGAGTGTTGATGTTTTGGAAGTCAAGGTTTTCACTGAAGTAGGTGAAAGCAAGGAAGAATCTTGTGGCATTAGACTGAAATATGAGGAAGTATCCTACACACTCTTGATTTCTAATATACAAATATAAATATTTTTTAGCTCTGTCCACTGAAAGGACCAAAATGCAGTGACATCTCAGTGATAATGAACAAACCAAGGGCCTGCATCTTAGTTTCCAGTTCCCACTAAAGAGAACCAGGAATCCTTAGAAAAATGACTAATTCCAGGGTTGGGACAGAGTGGGTTCAAGAACATAGAATATCTGGTTTTGCCAAAATGTAAGCAAGTAGTCAAAAAATCTATGGAGATGTATCAAAAGGACACATAAGCCTGTTTAAAGGGAAACTTACCAGTTTGATTTAAGAAAAATTAAGAATGAAAATAAGTGAGGACAGTAATGAATTATAACCCATTGAATAAAACAGCAATCTGTGAATATACACTGATTGTAAATAAATAAGTGGATGGATGAATGGATACTTGGATGCATGGATGGATGAACGGATAGAAAGATAGAAAGAAAGATAGACAGATAGATAAAAATAAAATGTTCTTCCTTCCATAAAGTGCCAACTGATAAATATGGAGGGAGTAGCAGAATTGGAAAAACACCATTTTGAAATCATTGTGTCAAAAACTTATTCAGACAATAATTGTCAGTGGATACTATCGTAGGAGATGAAAGTCTGATGAGGAACAGGATGTTTGCGTGATCTGAAAGTGTCTCCCTCCAGATAATTCATTAGTCAGAAGTGGATAATAGTAATCACACAGAGAGGCTGGACAACAGCTATATCAGATGAGCAAAATTAAAATCACCAGTGGGGAGCAGATGGACATCGTGTGCCTGCAGTTGTGATTTTCTAAGAACCCACATCATTTTTATACAACAGCTATATCAGATGAGCAAAATTAAAATCACCAGGGGGGAGCAGATGGACATCGTGTGCCTGCAGTTGTGATTTTCTAAGAACCCACATCATTTTTACATTGCTTCAGCCAGGAATGAGTAGCATGAATCTAATCATGAAGAAACATCAGGCCAAGCCAAACTGAGAGATGATCTATATCTGCCGTATATTACAAAAATCTCTGTCATAAAAAACAAAGAAAGGCTAAGGACTGTTTCCAGATTAAAGGAGATGAAGAGCTATAACAATTAAATGCAATACATGATTCTAAACTGGATCCTTTATTGGAAGAAAAAAATGCTTTAAAAGACCCTATTGGGACAATTGGCAAAATTGGAGTATAATCTGTGAGGTAGATAAAAGTGTTGTATCAATGTTAGAATCCCTGAACTTGATAACTGCACTATGGTTACTAAGAGAATATCCTCATTTTTTGAAAATATACAACGAAATATTAGTGGATAAATTTATAATATATGCAAACTACTCTGAAATCAGGAAGAATGAGAAAAAATAAAGGAAAAAGAGAGAATGATAAAATGAATATGGCATGTCAAAATGTTAAAAATTGGTGAATCTTGTTAAAAGGTATTTGGGAGTTTTATACATTAATCTTGTTAATGTTCTTTGCATTTAATATTTTCTCAAAATAAAAAAGTTAAGAATAACTGTGGGTGAAAGTATAACTTGGCACAGATATTGACTTTTTCAAATTATGAGATGCATGTATAGGTTTGACACAACAATTCTACACCTTTTACATACACATACGTACATACATACATACACCTCCACACACATACATGTATGTGTGTATGTATTACGTGTATTACACACATGCACTCCGGAATTGGAAATAATGTATACATACATACACCCCCCCACATATACATGTATGTGTGTCTGTATTATATATACACACACATGCACTCCCATATCAGAAATAAGACAGACATACATACATACACACACACCCCCACACATGCACTCCCAGATCGGAAATAACCTACATGTCTATGAGTAGAGAAATTGTTTAATATCTTATTGCAAATACGTTCTATGTAATACTCTGTGATCATTAAAAAGAATGGGGTAGATCTATATGTACTGATACGAACTTTTCTAAGTCTTTGTGACAAACTAAATTTGGTAAATAATATTCTTTATTATGTAATCCAATTTTTATTTATAACAGAAGGAAAAAAAGGCTAGTGCCTATCAAACTGTTAACAATGGTTACTTAGGACAAGTCTACACTTTGGGACAGATTAGCTTCTGAAAGGATGTTCTTAAGCCCATATGTTTTTAGTCGGAAGTAACTGAGACAGATTTAAACTTGCAATCCCATTGCATTTCTGCCTAACAGGAATGTGAATCAATTTCTTTGAAGTTTGAAAAGCAGGCATATTCTTTTCCTTCTTACATGTATATTTTCTAGCAGATTTATTTTCCCCAAATAGATAAATTTTGTCTTCCTTGGAAATCTGCTAAGGCAGGTATTTGTCTCCTCTGGCATCATCTTCGCTAGTGTCACACATTATTCCTCAGCAGTCTGAAATCTAGCTGTGCTAGTTTGCCACTCACATTGATGGTATGCTCATTCAGATATGTATTAAACCCTGGTGGGAATAATCTGTGAGACAAAAGTCACCAGCAGTCCTTTCACAACCTACTTTCTTCTTAAATTCTCCTATCAATTAACACTAGGCTCCACGTTGATTCTATAGCCCCACAGACTCAGTCAAGTAGTTTCTCCCTTTTTGATGAACATGGTTGATTTCATAGGCATGACTCTCTTCCAGCCTTGTACAGTTCATGCTCACCTTAAAATCATTCAGTATGCAATAATTCATGCAGGGTGCATGTGCCATATTCTTCATTCTCTTACCTTGCATTTCTGCAAATCTCTCATTTGTTTCCTTTTCATTCATGTGCCCTTTCTTAGCAACTTCAATATCATTGCTGGTTTTCCATTTGTCAGACGTAATAGTGTCAATAACATTTATAAAGTTTCTAAACATTGAGTGTTAGCATGGCAGATACACTGTAGCCAGAGCAGCACCAGGAAGACCAGGTAAAACATGCTCACATTACTCTCAGTGGCAGACTTGATGCACTTTTGAGAAGTAACTTTCATTGTATCTGTGATGAATTTGTAAATTCAATATTGTTAATAGAGGAGCTTCCAATTGACATCCGTATTCTTGGATTTATTTCTGTTTAACTTACTACTATGTATTCATATTTTACCTTGTAATTACAAAACCAGAAAACAATAATAAAAAAGGAATGTATCTTATAATTGTGTTATTTACTGGCAGGCAGAATTGCAGTTTTGCACATTTTTATTTTCCCGTGAAAAAAATGTTTTTGGTTTATTTGTTTGCTTGTTTTGATCTAATCATGGTTTGAAAGTCCTCTGTACAGAAAAAACCACAGACTCATGTCTTTGATGTAAAAGCACACTATTTAATTGGGGTCCCTGCCAAGTTCTGGCCCCAATTAGAAGCCCTAACCCTGTGGAAAGATATATTCCAGAAAATTGAATAAAATCAAAATGCTTCAAGTATAGTGGGTATAAAAGGACTGGAATAAACAACTGAAGGAGTTTAACATAGCATGCATTAATAATATGTGATTACATAAATACAGGTTGAAAACACATGCAAATATAAAAGAAGCTGTTACTGAAAAAGATATATAATGCTAAAATACTGATTAAGCAGCAATAAGTATAGAATTCCAAAGTGTATACCAAAGATATATAATGCTAAAATACTGATTAAGCAGCAATAAGTATAGAATTCCAAAGTGTATACCAAAGATTAGGAGACGGGAAGGTTGACAGGAGCTGAGAGTAGAAGCTAGATGATTTATTTTATATGGGAGGTATGAAGGGTAATCTTATGTGTCAACTTGAATGGGCTATAAGGTTCTCAGATATTTGGTCAGACATTATTCTGCATGTGTCTGTGAGGGTGTTTCTGGAGGAAGGTTGACAGGAGCTGAGAGTAGAAGCTAGATGATTTATTTTATATGGGAGGTATGAAGGGTAATCTTATGTGTCAACTTGAATGGGTTATAAGGTTCTCAGATATTTGGTCAGACATTATTCTGCATGTGTCTGTGAGGGTGTTTCTGGAAGAGATTAACAGTTGAATTGGTAGGCTGAGTAAAACTGATTACTCTCTCCCTAATGTGAAGGGGCTTCATCCAATCTGTTGGAGGCCCAAATAGAACAAAAAGGCTGACCTTCCCTCAAGGAAGGGGAGATTTTCCCTGCATTTACACTGGAACTAAAAATATCAACTTTCCTTGTTCTCAGAACTTTGGACTTGAACTGGAACTAACCATCAGTCCTCTTGAATCTTCAGGTTGCTGGTCACAGATCTTGGAACTTGGCAGCCTCCATAATCCTGTGAGCCTCTTCCTCTTAATAAATCTCTCTCTCTCTGTATGTGTATGTATGTGTGTACATATATATATATATGTATATCCATTCTATATATCCTATTGGTTCTGTTTGTCTGGAGAACACTGGCTAACACAGAAGAAGTTAATATTCTTTTATTTATGACATTTACATTTGATTATTTGAAATTCTTAGTTATGATAAGGTGGGGGACACTATTAGCTGTTGATTCACACCTGTGTTTTTCTCATGGTCCTGGGCACACAGAGAGCCTAGGCTGCCTAGCAACCTGCTGTGGATCATGGCATGGGACCGTGTTTCAGCCAATAGGACAGTAGTGGACATGACATGCACAGTTTCCAGGCTGGAACTTTTGGAAAACAAGTGTGCCTTCTCTAAGCATTCTCTTTCTCCCTGTGCAGGATTGGTTGCAGGCAATGATAAAGTCCCCAGGAGGCAGAACCAGGGAGAGGAATGCTGCCACAACCTCTGGAGGACACTCATCTGCCCCACAGCAATCCCCACCGTGGTCTATAGGACAATCAAAGACAAAGTTCTACTGTATTTGAGTCATTCTTTTTTCCCCAGGAGGCAGAACCAGGGAGAGGAATGCTGCCACAACCTCTGGAGGACACTCATCTGCCCCACAGCAACCCCCACCGTGGTCTATAGGACAATCAAAGACAAAGTTCTACTGTATTTGAGTCATTCTTTTTTGGGGGAATCTGCTTGTTATTTTTTTTAACTAACATAGAAATATTTCAAACGTAAAAAATGTATGTATATAACCTCTATTTCTAATCCCAATACCCAAAATAAACAGATGTTAAATTTTGCCATATTTGCTTCAGATGTCGTATTAGTTTGCTGGGGCTGCCTAATTTTGCTTTTTGTTTCTTCATTGATATTTAAAAATTCACTTCAGTGATGTGAGTTACCATAAATCCTTCTAGTAAGTTCTTTATTTAAAAAAAAAAAATCATACAAAGCAAGTTAGCTGGAGTTAGCTTCTATTACTTAACTAATACTCTAGAAGGCATTAGACTTAACGTTATAAATGCTATGAACTGAACAGCTTAGGAAAATGAACTTCAGCTTACCCACTGGGCTGGTTTTGAAGACAGGGTGCACTTATATTTTTCAAGGATAATGTTTTAATACAGAAAAAAGCAGGGTACAGCATGAACAAATATGCAGATCCAAATAATTATCGGTAGCCACCCCCTATCACACAGGGAGCCAGGTATTTTTGCATAGGCTAGTTAATTTGATTTAATTCTTTATAAAAACAACTTGAGGTGTCTTATTATTTATAATTTATATATGCAGAAACAGAGGTCCAGGGAGGTGAAATGACCTGCTCAAAAGCTATTAGCTAGCAAATGACAGCTTTGTTTTCACTCTATCATCTGATCACACAAAGGTAGAGTAGGATAATGCAATGTGTATGTTTGGATAATATATACTATTTGACTTGGCAGGACTGTGTGGTGTATCAAAGGCAGGAGAGGACCTTGAGCACCTAGGTTAAGAGGCTCGTGTTTATTAGTTAGGCAGTGAGAGAAAGGTTTCTTGAGTCAGGGAGGGTGTTAGTAGCACTAGACACTCTGCCTCAGAAACACTGATCTGCTGTTGTTGTCTAGGATGAATAGAAATGAGTCACATTGGAGACCTAGAGACCAGCTGGAGGAATACTGTAAAAACTCACATAGACCTGAACGAGCTTGGATGTTGGTTGTAGAAACAGAAAGCAATACCTACTCTCCAGATCCACTGGGAATTGCTGAATAACGTCTGAGTTCTCCCTATGTAGATAGCTACTATTTTCATGTTAGGTTTCTCAAGGACTTGCTCCTAGAAAAAGCCTGGATCAAAAGTAGAAGAAAATAAGCAACTATCTACGTATGAAATCTACAAAGCTCCTCTTTTAAAAACCCACTTTCTCCCCATCACTCCTGGGGCCTGACACTTTACCAATGGGGCTCTAAGGAAAAACACAAACTGTTTTTCTTCTGTTATCACACCATAATCAACACAGAAGACTTCTGTGAGGAGAAGTGTGGGGGTTTTCCCTCACACACCAAGCAAGCTGTCAGTTCTGCAGCAGACACCAGC
The DNA here is from genome assembly GCF_000696425.1 of Galeopterus variegatus. NCBI lineage: Eukaryota > Metazoa > Chordata > Mammalia > Dermoptera > Cynocephalidae > Galeopterus > Galeopterus variegatus. The sequence goes on from NW_007726734.1 coordinate 155,317, forward strand.
TGGGTGTCCTCAATTCTGACACTCTCTACCTGGACATTGTGTCAGATCCCATAGATTGAGAGCTCAGTCCCCAAGACTGCCCCCTCCCCTTACTTCTGATACCAATCACAAAATCCAGGTTACTTTACCTGTGCTTTTGACCACAGGCCATAAATTGGGGTTCCTACAACACCCTCCTTAGGTTTGATGAATTTACTAGAAGGCTCACAGAACTCATGGAAGCACTTACATTTGCCCATTTATTATAAAGGATATTACAAAGGATACAAATGAAGAAATACATAAGGGAGGTACCAGGTAAGGGGTGCAGAGCTTCCATGCCATTCCCTGGCATGCCACCCTCCAGGAACCTCCACGTGTTCAGCTATCCAGAAGCTCCCCTAGCCCAGTCCTTTTGCGTTTTTATGGAGGCTTCATTACACAGGCATGGTTGGCTAAATCACTGGCCATTGGTGATGAGAACTTAACCTCCAGCCCCTCTCTCCTCCTGGGGGTAGGCCCCCTCTAATACTGCTTGGTGCTTTGGTGACCAGCTCCCTCGCTGAAGCTGTCAGTCATTATTGCTGCTGCCGTCATTAGTCAACTGATTAGTATACAAAAAAGACATCACTTTGGAGAGACTAAGGATTTTAGGAGTCATATGCCAGGGAACCAGGAGCAAGAACAATTACATATTTCACAATATCACAGACTACATTCTTTCAGGAGCTTCTTATTAAAGTGTGACTCTTTTGGTATCAAACAAGGAAGGGATACTGAGAAGGTTCCTTGCTAGCAGCTCCCAGGCAAGTCACATAAATGTGTGGGGGTGATCTGGATAGGTATCATGAAAAAGTTTTGGATCTGCTGATTTTTCAACAGAAACTTTGTATCCAGATTTTAAGGGGAAGTACCTGATTTTAAACGATTGCAGCCAGTTTAAATTTCTTAAGGTCACTGGCCACATTCAGCTCCGTTTGCCACTGCTGAGTTAGGTTTTAATATCCTTCCATCAAAACATTTCCAAATCTGAGAGCATATCTTTAGAGGAACTGGATACACAGCATTTTATCTGGATTGCTAGGAGGGTGGATAGAGAAGTTTGGGTGGTGGGCATGAACTGCATGCAGGGAGGCTCTGGGCCACATGCTGGGCATCTTGGCAGCTGGGCCTTGGAAGGGAGATAGGCCGCTGCAGTGTCAAGATTTTCTGCAACAGGGCTTCCTGGCCCACTACCCCGGAGCTGGGCAGCTGGGCTTGGAATGGAAGGAGGGCCAGGCAAAGCATGTGCTTCTCTGAGCTCCAGGTAGCCCCTTCCCGTCAACATTACAGTAATGCAGTTATACGGTGTTTGAAAAAGCATCCCTAGTTACACGGAATGATTTACAGGACACCAGACTCTGCATTTCAGAGGTCTCCAGTGTACCATAAAAAATATATTATAAAGGAATAATCTTTATCTGAACTAAAGCTGCAGTGAAGGAAACGCATGTCCAGCTGAGAGCAGCAGTGAGCTTTTGTTCATTCAGGGGAAAGTCCTTGTTCTTCATCTTATTTGATTAACATTTTTTTTTCTCTTTGGCACTACGTATGTCATTAACATATAGACATTATATACATTTTCTTTCAACTGATGTTCCTGTTATGTGATCAAACAATACCGGATATGCCAGCTACAGCAGCCCCAGAGGGTAAAGCAGACCCACCAGGCACCCAGCTGTGGCCAGCAGGGTAAAGGGGACTCACTGGAGCCACCCCCAGGAGGAGGCTGGCGGAGCTGTGCGCAGGGCCAGCCCCGTTCCCAGGAAGCAGAGTTCGCTAGCGTGCCTCAGTTGATTACTCTGGCTCTTTCTCCCATTCCAGCCCTCCATTCCCCTCACTTCCCTGAGCAAAAAACAGCAGGAAGTACAGTCTAGTTTTGAATCTTCCGAAGCCCTCTGATGTCTAAATTTCCCTCCTCCAGGAGAGGGAGGTGAGGGTTAGAAATCCCTCTGCAGTGAAAATACACTTTTTAAAAAAAATTCATTGAGGCGATGCACAGACACCCTGTGACCCAGGTTTTCTCCGCTTATTAAGTGTTCAGAGCGATGATGTTCCCAGTCTTTTTCAGTCCAGGTAAACCTGAACTCCTTTAGTGGCAATGCCCCCCAAGGGGAGTAGGTGTGTGCACCTGTAGGTGAAGGGTGTCGAGGAGGGGACAGCCTCATCTCTTGGAGCAGAAAGTAGTCACCCGGTGAAGGGACAGAGGCAAAGGATTTGGGGCTGGGAAACCTGGCGGTTTGTGTCACAGCTCGACCCATCAGGAGCTCCAAGATAAGATGGGGAGGCTGGAAAGATGGAAGTAGGGATGGGAAAGCTGTTGTGGAGAAGGCATCACTCCTGGGCCAAAGGCAGGAAGGACTATATCCAGGGTGAGAGAAGGGAGGGTTGGGGATGGGATGAGTTTGCTTGGAGTCCCAGGGGAAAAGCGTAAGCGAGATCTCACCACCCGCGGTCCTCAGCTGCCCGGTGCGTGGCACTCGCGGCTGGCTTTGGGCTCTTCGTCCTAAAAGTATTGGGAGACGGATGGAGACAGAGCACGGAGTCCCAAGCTCCCAAGGGAGAGGAAACACGCGAGGTGGGGCGGGGAACACCCCAAGTAAGTGTGTGTCGGGTTGCGGGGGGGTGTCACGATCTCGGCTCTCCGGGTGCCCCAACCCTAGCGCACGCCGAGCCCCCCTTCGCAGGCACGCGCGAGGCGCATCCCCCTTCCCTCGGCGGCGCCGGGCGCGCGCCCGGCCCCCTCCTCCCCCCCCTCCGCGCCTCTCCTCTCTCCCGGCAGAAAGTTAGCAGCGGGGAAGGAACTCGGGTCTGCAACAGCGCGCGGCGGCGGTGGCAGAGGCTGAAGCAGGAGCCGCGGAGGAGCTGGGGAAGCGGGGGCGCTGCAGACGGAGCAGATGCAGCCGGCGGGTCCGCGCGCCCCCCTCGGTCCTCTTGGCAGAGGCTGAGGGGGGTGGTGGTGGGGGGCCACCCGGACTCCGTGTGCAGAGTGGGGTGGGGGGGCCATGCTGCCGGGCTTCCCCCCGGCGCAGCGGGACAGCGGCCAGGGCCGGGGGCGCAGCGGCGTCGCTTCATGCAGCCGGG
>NW_007726734.1:159418-179243 GCF_000696425.1 Galeopterus variegatus
CTCCCGGGACGCCTGGCCCCGGACCCCGCTGGCCCCCAGCGAGATGATGACAGCGCAGAGCGCGCTGCTGGAGACGGAGGCGCAGGAGTCCAGCACCACCGACGAGGAGCTCGCAGGCCGGAGAGCGGCCAACGGGAGCAGTGAGAGGGGCGGCGCCGTCAGCACCCCCGACTACGGGGAGAAGAAGCTGCCCCAGGCGCTTATCATCGGGGTCAAGAAGGGAGGGACCCGCGCGCTGCTGGAGGCGATCCGAGTGCACCCGGACGTGCGGGCGGTGGGCGTAGAGCCGCACTTCTTCGACAGGAACTACGAAAAGGGACTGGAGTGGTACAGGTAGGACCCTGGGCTCGGCGGAATGGAAAAGACGCATGGGGCAGACGCGGAGGGGAAACCGCTGCTTTCCACGCCCTTTAGAAATCCAGGTACTGTCCCGAGAGCCCTGGCGGGTCGCTCAGGGGGAGCGGCTGAGAGAGCCGGACTCTAGCTAATAAGGGTCACTTGTCACTTTACTTCGGGGCGAGGAGAGGAGGTGCCACCCCACGCTGCCTCAGGCTCCTCATCCAAGGTGCTTTCTGAATATGCCTGGCTCCAAGCCTGGGAATCCCCAGCGCTGGTGCCCGCGGGTGTTTCCTAAGCCAAGCACTTGTGGGTCTTTGGGACTCTGCGTTGGGGACGCCGAGGAATGAGACGGGATAGCTAAATTGACTGAGAGGCTTTGAGATCCCCTGGAATCTCTCAGAATCGCCCTTAAACACATTTGCGTGGCTGGAATCCAACTTAGTATTTTAAGGTCAGAGCAAAATGAATAGCGAGCAGTTAAAAAGAAGATGCTGGTGTTTTGGCTTTCTAGTAAAGTCAGGGTGTTTCCCACCTCCATAACTTTATATCTCCCTTGGCTGAATGAACGCTGTGTTGATTTTGTATCAGGAGCCTCAGTGTCTACACAGCAGTTGGTGCCCTAAGAGTTTTATGCCCTGCGCCGGGCCCTTTCTAATCTGTTCCTGCTTTGCAACAGATTGGAGTTTATGTCTTGTGAGATGCTCATATCCTTTCTTTCCCACCGTCTGCCGGTGGTGAGAGAAAGGGAGAAGAGAGGACTGGAAAGTTAAGTGCAGGTAAAATAAACTAATAATCCACCTTTCTTGCCAGCCATAACATTTAAAACAACACTGGCTCAGGTGCCCAAAATGCAAACCTCCTTCGCTTTCTTTTTTTTTATTTTTTATTTTTCTCTTTCCTCTAGTTTGATATCTTTCTGGAAAGCAGATCTGGATGGTTGACCCCATCTCGATTGCATTTCAGTAATTAATTGTAATTGTCAAACAGAAACACAGCCGTTGTCAGCTGAAGTGATGTTATCATCCCTACAGAGCCAGTAGGTGAAATTAGGATTGTTTCCTGACAGGTCTCCTTACCGTTGAAGAGATGTACTTTCTAGGTTTAAATGACAGCCTGGAAAAGTTTTAGAAATAATTTCAGAAATATATAATAAATGTGTGTATTGTGATTGATTTCTTCCACTTTAAAAAATATGCCTTATGCTTTAGAAGCTTGAGAGAAGTACACTTAGGAATAAACATTCCAGCACATTACACTGAAATAGCAAATGTGTCTGTTAATGTCTTGTCTGTTTCAACAGAGAGAACTAATTGCAGTATTTTAGGAGGCTTCAAACAGCCCCTTCCTATCAAAACATAAAACAGCAAATGCCTAATTTAACTGGAAAATCAGTATTTATAACTTCACAAGCCATGGCTTCCAGTTTGCGATTATAATTAAAAAGGTGTTAAGATGATTAATGCAACGACAGAAAAATAAAGAAGGGTATGATGTCTGGGAAGGCTTCAGTTGTTTAATTGTTGGTTATAGGAATGTTCTGTTTTCTTCTGTGGGGTAACTTTGGCACTATAAGGATAACTGTTTCTTTTTTTCCCCCAGTTCTAATTTTAAAGCTGTGTATCTTGTGAGGAGTGTCAAATGCCCTTTGAGGGAGGCATAAAGATCAAATCTATCAACATGTGCTTGAGTTGCTTTGCAGCAGCTGGAAATAAAAAAGGGGGTGTTTCGCAGATGATTTAAAATAAAGTTGATGAAGGGTGCGTGGTGGGATGCACGTCAAGAAGTCCCACTGCAGGGTCTGGAGAATTTTCTGAATGAAAGGATAGAAGATGCCAGATTTTCCTATGTTCTTTTATACTGAGGCTGGGAAGAGAAAGTATATAAATTGCCTCACTGTCATGGCACGGCTACTGAAGGTATTATTCCAATGCTGTCATGCTCCAGGCCTCCTGCTTCTAGCCAGCACTTGTGGTGTTTGGGGCTCTGTGTCAATATTTGGTAGCCACTCATAAACCTGTTAAACTGAAGAGGTGTCGATAGAACAAGATTCCCCTGGTCCTCACTTAAGAGGACCATGTGATATATCTGTGTCCTCGATCTTGCCCGTGGTAGAGCCTTATAATGCTTAGTGGTGCTGATTGGAAGTGTTGGAGAAGAAACTTAAAAACAAGCTTCCTGCCAATAGATGTCTATCTAACAGAAGGAATTATTAGCTAGCCAAAGCTGGCTTGAGAAGACTCTGAGGAGCCCCTTGGACTCACAGAAGCTAAGTTTGCTTTGGACTGGCCTTGAATGGCTCTTCAGCCTTATTACAGAAAGTAGTGCTTTGAGGGAGTTTATGAGATTTTCATTACTTCTATCTCTTCAGGGCTCTCTCTGTCCCCACGCCCCCTGTCCCCACCATGTAGGAGGAGGGGATGACTTCCTCTTTGTGTTGTAGAAAAGGAAACACTGGCATTGTTTCAAACCACTAACAGAAATCCTTCCCCTTGGTTTCCTGGTTCAACTCTGAATCTTTTACATGGTGGCATCTGTACTTAAATAGTATAATTCCTTCCCATGCTGGTATGGTATTTGGAATTTATTTGCTGGATTAGTGAACCACAAGTTAATTAAAGGTTTTGATTCCCCCCATTTATTTGTTATTATTCTTATTTATTTATTTCTTTTTTTTTTGTCTTTTTTCGTGACCGGCAATGGGATTGCAACCCTCGGTGTTGCGCCCGCACCTCGCTCAGCCAGTGAGTGGCTGGTCTGTATGTGGGATCCCAACCCTCGGCGGGAGCGCAGCCGCGCTCCCAAGCGGCGCACTGTAGCAGTGCACCACCGGGCCGGCCCCTTATTATTTTTATTTTAAATGTGCTTCTAATAGCTTACTAATTCTTCAAGTGTTCCCGGTTTTCGTGTTTTCAGCAAGAGAGATTGCTGAGAAGAAATTGGGGGGCCGGCCCAGTGGCGCACTGCTACAGTGCACCGCTTGGGAAGCGCGGTGGTGCTCCCGCCGAGGGTATGGATCCCACATACAGACCGGCCGCTCACTGGCTGAGCAAGGTGCGGGTGCAACACCGAGGATTGCAATCCCGTTGCCGGTCCCGGTCCGGTACGGGCGCGACACTGAGGGTTGCAATCCATTGCCGGTCACGAAAAAAGACAAAAAGGAAAAAAAAAAAAAAGAAATTGGGGCTGCTCTCAGCACATCTGGCTTGGGGTTTTCTTATATTCAACTAAGCAGCCCTAGCAGTTTTATTTTCTCGGTGTCACTTCAGTTATCTCTAAATCCGGGTTTTGCTCTCCTCCTACACTGTCGATCTAATGTGATATAAAAACACATTTGCGATTAGAACATGTGCATCTGATTTTTAGGGCAAGATAGACTAATGGATTAGAATGTGTGTTAAAGCTACAGAGAAGTAAGCCTTACTCGGTGGATTGACACAGGCTGATGATTAATAAATCGGGGTAGATTAAACCCTCCATCCCTTCTGCCCTGTCCTTCCCCCCAAAAGGGCAAAGCTACAACACACCTTTCAGTGTGAGCTGATACAAGCTGTCTAGGCAGAGACCTTAAGCTCTTCTCAGGGATGGGGCCTTGGGACAGGCCAACTGGCTGCTGCTGCAGAACTCATCAAAGTGACAGAGACTCAAGCTATTTCCTCCCTTGTGGCTTGCAGGCTGTACAGTGACCCTGACCACGCTCCACGGTGACAGAAAGTGATCCTCCATGGAGTTAGGATGTTTTGACTGTCAACAGTTAATACACATGTCCCATTGGCTAGAGGAAAGCAACTCAGGAAAACGCTGCCAAAAGTCATGTTCATGCTTCCCAGGGGACAGTGGACAGTGGTCAGCAGCATAATTTGCACCTGGTATCCAGAGAGAGAATGAAGGAGGATGGAGGCACTGGCATTTATTGAATGCCTGTTGCGGTGGTTGTGATTCAGAGACAGGTTATAACATTTGAGTGTCACGATGATGCTGTGAGCTGAATAGCATTACTGCCATTTTACAGGTGGCTTAAGAGGGTCGATGACTGGTCCAATGTCAGTTGGCTGGTCAGTGCCTGAGCTGAGATTTGAACCCACGTCTGTCCAATTTCAAAATGCTGGATTCTTCCCCAACACCACATTGCCACTCACAAAGTGCTAGAGAGGTCATATCCTTTCTTTATTCTCTCATTTGACAAATATTTAATAAATATTTCCTATGTGCCCAATACAGTTTCAGGTACTGGGGATAAAATGATAAATAAGGCAGTAAAGCACCTGTTCTCCTGGAACTGAAATCTTAGGAGGAGGGTAGTGGGGACAACACACAAGCAAGCCAAATAATGTGTAGTAAAAATCCTGGTTGTGATAAAGGCCATGGTGAAAAGTAAAGTAATTGGTGGCCCAGAGCTCCTTTGTCCAGTATGCTGGCTACCACATGTGCATGGCTATTGAACATGGGAAATGTTCAAATTGAAATGTGCTGTAAGTATAAAATACACAGAATGCTAAATTGCTCACTCATAATTTTATATTGGCTACATGTCGAAATTATAATATTCATTATAAGTAAAGTAAAATATATTATCAAAATTAATTTCTCCTCTTTTTACCTTTTAAATGTGTCTACTAGAACATTTAAAAACACACCAGCGATTCATTATATTTCTATGGGACAACACTTGTGTAGCACAATGCTTTTTAGACTTTCTGTTGTGCACGAATCACCTGGGGATCTTGTTAATGTGCAGATTCTCATTCAGCAGGTCTGGAGAGGGGCCGGAGATTCTGCATTTCTAAATAGCTCCCAGATGCAGCCACTGATGCTGCTGATGCCTGGACCTCACTTTGAGTAGCAAGGGGCCCAGAGAGTAACTGTTTTGTGTCTGTGTGTGCATGAATGCACGCATGCACACGTGCATTATTTTAAATGGGATGATTAGGGAAAACCTGTCTGTGGAGCTGACATAAATGAAGTAAAAGAGTAAGATCGTCCCATATGAAGATCTGGGTGGAGAAATTTCCAGATACAGGAACAGCAAGTGCAAAGGCCCTGAGGAAGAAACAAGCTTCTTGGCTCCACAAAGTGTTCTTTCATTATTCTTAAAGCCCTGTCTTTGCTGTTGGACAAAACTTGGTTCAGAACCAGGTTTGTAACTTACTAGTTGGACGATCTTCATAGGATAAGTTATTTAAAATCACTCAGCTTCAGTTGATTATTTGAGAGTAATTCCTTCCCTGTAGAATTATTGGGAGGAATAAATGAAATAATAAAAGTGAACATATTTTCTAAATAAAATGAGTATCCTAGAGCAGAAATTTGAATCATTTTGAGCTCTTACGTACGTTAGCTTCGATCACAGTTGTCGTGATATTGACTGAAGAGTCTCTTATTTGGGATGGTTTTGGGAAAAGTCTGATAATGTTTGGCTTTACAATCTGTATCTGTTTAACCTTTAAAGCAAAGGTTACACACTCCGATGCCTTCAGGGCCCATGTGGATAATACAAACGAGTGAAGTGGCCTATGTGAAGAGAGAATGGATCACATATGCTCTGGATAATGAGGCAGCCACATTTCTGTTCCAGCTACTCTTTTCCACATGCAAATGTTGCATCGGGGCTATAGGATCTTCCACTTTGTAAGAGATACTGGAAATCTAGATTTTGACGTGAAATCTTCTGATTTTTAATGTTGGCAACAGATTGAAGTTTCTCAAAAGCTCTGTGTGGGCCAACACTGCAGGAAAAACAAAATACATTTGTGGCTGGATGCAGCCAGCTGGCTACCAGTTTGTGACCTCTGGTTTAAACTCATTTCAGAAAGTAACTGGCATGCCCATACCCTTTGCAGTGGCCAGGATTGCGGCTTACGTGTGCTATTTTAGTTTAGGTTCTTTTCCCCTCTACAGATATTGCAACAGCATGGGGGGAAAACATCCTAGACATATTGCAACGACAACAAAAAGATGTTGATATAAACAAGAACACTGAGGCAGAAAAAGAAAATTCACAGATAAATTTCTCTTTTGTCCCAACAAACATTCTCTTGAAAGTGGGAAAATTCTCAGTTTTTTACTCATTCATCATGAGTGCCTGTATTTGATCTACATGGGTAACTTGCACTTACAAAATAGTTTCTGCTCAGGTGGATTGAGTAAAATCTTAGAGTTAGAAAAATTAGATTCTAGGCTTTGCTTTGCCCCATACTAGTTCTGTTGGATGTCAGGTTACTCATATTAATCTGTTTCTTAGGTGATGAAGCTAGATTATCTCCATAGGGCCCATTGACCCAAACTTCTGTATTAGACCCTTCAGAGAGAAGAAGCTAGTAACTTCTAATAAAAGCAACATGGTTTGGAGCATGTTTTTGTAACTTTGAGCCAGAATCCATCGCATATGCATTGTGTGACCTTGGACAAATTACTTATTATCAGTAAGCCTCAATTTCTCCATCTGCAGAATGGGCTCAATATTACCTACTTCCAAAGGATTACATGAGGATGAAATGGAATGGCATTTAAAGTGTTTTATACAGCGTTTGTGATATAGTAAATTTCTCTCTCCTCTTCTTTCCTCTTTCTTTCTCTCCCATTTTCCCTTTCTGCCTTACTTTTCTCCTTCATTTTTCTTTAATGTTTTCCTTTTATCCTGCCCATCAGCACTGAAGGCCCTAAAGAGAATGCTGTAATGCATTTTTCATTTGAATATAGTCTTTTCTTTTGAGATTATGTCTGAAGGAGGGATTTTAAACCCTGAACATCTCTTAAGTAGCTCTCCAGAGAATAATCAAAACTGGATTCCAGAATTTGGTCTATTGTAACTTGAGTTGAAGGAGGGGAAGAGTCTGATTTTACGAGGAAACTCCAGCCAGCATTCTCAACAAAGGGAGCAGGGAAGGGAAATGGACAAGCTCTTTGGGCTTACACTCTGACATTCTCTTGAGCCTCCAGTGGAAACTGATGCCACTTGCTGTGATAGGTTCAAAGGTACTTAGGATGCCAGGGACATGCTTGCTTTCAGTTTTTCTCAGAATGGAAAGCATTTGAGGATGCAGGCTTGGTCACGAAAACCTCGTGAGACTCCCTATCCTGAGATTTGGCTGCTTTCTCTGGTGTTCTCCAGCCATCATAAATGATGTATTTATTTTTTATTTTTGAAAATCATACCAGGCATTTTTACTTTTAAATCAAGTCAGGAGAGAGGCCTCGAGACTTTAGGTGAATGAAAGATTGCTACAGTTGTATGTTAGAAAGTTTTAAAGGTTTTCGTTTTGCATAATGGATGATATCTCTGGAACTGATTGAACTTCCGCCCTGTTAAAGTAATCTCTTGATTCCCTTGGTTTCTGTGGTTTAACAAGCTCCTCTATGACTGTCTTGGGAATTTCATTCTGAAATTATGATTCACTAAGGGAGCCTTTCAGCCCATCATGCCATTAATTAAAAATAGGTGGTTGACTTTTTTTTCCTTTTACACTCACTAGTTAGGATTTGCCTTCCCTTAAAGATATTTTTCAACCTTTATTTAAGAATATGCAAAGCATATTTCCAGGAAAACAAAGCAACACATGAAACAGGTAATATTTTTTGGTTCCAAATACTAGAAATCAAACATAAACTATTATAAACTAAAAATAATAATCGATTGGCTTATGCGGTTGAGAAGTCGAGGGGGAATGTCTTCAGGAAAAGCTGGATCCAGCATCTCAAATGATGTCACATTCCATGAATTTGCCTTGTTTATTTCATTCTCAGTAGACTGTCTTATCACATTTTAGGCAAGATGGTAAGGAGCAATCCTAAACAAGCATATTTTATGTTTACCAATCCTTTTCAAAATATTTTTTCTTAAGAGCTTCTTTAGGAAGTTCCTGCAGTTGCCTTTGGCCGAGGTTGGGTCATGCACCAATTTCTGAAACAATAATTGTGTAGTACTCTAATTAGGCCTGGGAGACGTAGCTACCCTTTTTGCTTGGGGTTGTGGTGGGAGCAGGGAAATGGGGATAGCTCCATACAAACCATAGGAAACAGTTTTCCCGTAGAAAAAAAGGGGTTCATGGTTTTTATTGCTAAAAAAGTGAGAGCCAGTTAAACCAAATATTCATTAAACCTATAAAGGTCCACTCTGGGACAGCACATAATCTCTCTAATCCAGTATTTTAACCCAGCAAGAGGTACAGAGGGTTAGCTTGAGGAGGTTCAGTGCACTTGTTATTTATTTATTTATTTATTTATTTATTTATTAAAAATGTGTTTTAAATCTGTACTGTCAACTGTGTGCTATGTACTGGGCTCAAACATGAGTCAATCATGGCCAACAATCTGAAAGAGCTCATAGACTGGAGAAATAGACATGGAAATGATTATATTACAAGTGGAGTTTATACGAAGAATGGAAGGATGGTTCAGTCTTGGCAAACTTAATAATGTGATTCACTGTGAAAACTGGCAAATGAGAAAAGTCTTGTGAATTATTGTCTGGATGCTAAAAAGATATCTGATTAAATAAATAACTATTCCTTATTTTTAGAACAACCTGCTAATAAAATAGGATTATACCAAAGCCAGCATGAGCTTTAATGGTGTAACACTAGAAATATTCCCTTAAATCTAGAACAAGACCAGAATGCCCATTATCATCACCATCGGTCAGGAATTATTAGATAATGCAATTAGATGAGAAAAAGAAGTAAGGAAGGAGGAAACTAAGAAAACCAATCCCCCCCATGAGTCTATTGGAAACAGTGATAGAATTCATAAAGGTGGCTATTAAGGAAATTATGCAAAATTTATAGTTTTCTTATATGCCTATGCCATTTTGAAAATATGATGGGAAAAATGTTCCATTTATAGAACCAATCAAAGAGATGAAATAACTAGGAATAAATTTAGCAAAAATTGCAAGAGACTTGTAAGAACAAAATTTTAATATTATGCTAAGGGGAACCACAGAAGACAGAAGTAAATGGAAAGAGACGCCCTTCTCCAGGTAGCATTACTTTTGTTTCCTTCCCTCCCCCCCGATTTTTGTTTATTTGTTTGTTTTAATTCTTTGCTGACTAAAGTGAGATCAGGTGTGTTTGAGAGTGGCCTGCAAATATTGTTTATATAAACATGACCAAAATGATGTACTTCATATATAGGATTTCCCTACTTTCCACATTTTATTTGGCTGAGTAAAGGATGGTAAGATGACTGTTAAATCCTACTACAGTACTTGGAAGGTGGGTTCTTGAAGAGGTGATTAGATTGTAGGACCGTGCTGCAGTGAATGGATTAATAATGGTGGTCAGGGGCCTGGTTCTGAGGGCTTCAAAAGGACAGCACATGTGGAGGTTAATCTTTCTCTGCCTCCACCATCTTGCAATGTGAGGCCCCTAGATCACTGTCACCACCACCAGATGTATTCCTTGGACTGTGGACTTCCCAGCCTCAGAAACTGTAAGCAATAAATTTCGTTCTCTCTTTAAATCAGTCAGTTCCAAGTATTTTGTGATAAGCAACAGAAACAGATGAATACAACACTCATGTTGTTACAAAAATAAAGAAAAAATCAGGGACAGACAATGGTTATTTCCAGATGGGACAGGGAGAAGAAGATTTGTATCTGAAAGAATAACAGTAACAGTCATGGTGGCGGACACACATTGTACTCACCCATCCCAGACTGTGCCTCAAGTGTTGAATTCACTCAATCTTCACAAGAACCTGGCGAGGGTGGGGCTGTTATTACCCACACTTCATGGTTGAGGGAACTGAGGCACAGGGAGGTTGAATAACTTGCTCAAAACAGAGTTGGGATTCAAACCGGGGTGGATGGCCTCAAATATACAACTTTTCCTTTTATTTCTCTCAAAGCTCTTTTCTACAAGTAGTGCTGTCTTCCAACATCATGGGAGTTAATAATAGGTGTTAGAAATTTCCTGCTGGAAGCTTTTGATGTCCCTTGCACAGATGGGCTGATCTGCCTACCTACAGGACATGCTAACTCAGGGGTCCTGCTCTGACAGTAAACTGGAAGTGGTTTTCTTTCTGTTTGGGGACCATGTTCATTCCCACTTTAGGGACTTTTTATTCTTTGTTTCCTCCTCCTGGAATACTCTGTTCCCAGATCTCTAACCTACTTTTGTCTCCTAATCTATCCTTCAGGTGTTGGCTCAAATTTCAGCTCCTCAGAAAGACCTTTCTCAACTACTTAAAGACGGTCTTCCAACTCTTCAGCTTGTTGTGCTGTTTTATTTTCTTTGGAGTATATATTACTCTCCAAAGTCATCCTAATTTCTTATGTCCCTCTCACTAGAAGGTAATCTACATGGGAGCAGGTGCCAGTGCCCAGAACAGTGCCTGGCATCCAGTTGGCACTCAATACGTGGTGATTTATTACTCACCAATTATGAATTAATAAATTAATGAACGAAAAGAGGGCCTTCTACATGCAGTACTCCAGACTTCTGAAAAGAAAGAGCACTCACATTTCTTGGGAACTGTGGCTAAGAATTGTTTTAAGCTCTTTCACGAATTATTTTTGCAAGGCTACTTTGGGTGCAAGAAAGAGAACCCCACTCAAACAAGCTGTGTAGGCTAACAGTCTCCCCAAAAGGTTCATACAGCGCACAATATTATCTCATTTATTTCTCGCAGTAGCCTGATGAAGTAGATACTTTCTTCCTCCAGTTTTACAGATAGGGACTGTGAGACTTTGAAAGGGCAAGTGACATTCCCAGATCACGCAGCAGTCTGTCACGAGCCAGGTGTCTTTCCACTGTAACACATGGCTTTTGGTTCCTGGCCTCTGTTGTTACAGCAGGAAAAGTTTTAGGAGAAGATCATGGATTATTCCTGATAGATCATTATGCTCCAAGAGTAGTTTGGATTATGTTTTTCTAAATGCATGATCAAAATTTTATAATTGCCATGTAATAATCAAATAATTACACAGAGGTTCCCTGTTTGATTTGTGTTACTCACTGCAGGTGTAGGTACACCTTTCCCTATACTTCCAGGTTGAAGTTTCTGCAGGAGGTTAGAGCTTTGGGAGCCCCTGGAGCTCAGGAATGTTTGAGCCAAACTACCTGGGCTCCTCTATTGTAGGGCATTTTGACTGTTTGGAGCTATATAGTATTTTGAAAAAGAAGTTGAACCTGAAAACAGAAGTTAAGGATTTGAGTCCGAGTTATGCATCTACCTTGCTTTGTGTACAGAGACAAGTATTTAGCCTTTGAGCCCTTGTTTTCTCATCTCTAAAATGGGAATAACAACCTCTAAGAACTCCACAGTGATTTTGCAAGGGTGGAATAATGATTATTTGCTGGAACTGCTTTGTCTACCTATGTTAGTTGTTATTAATCCATGCACGTTTTCATGAATTCCCCCAGGTAATTGGTTTTCTGGAATGTTGCACTCCAGGGAGTACCTGAAATACAGGACAGTCACTCTTATCATAAAGTTAGATTAAGAGGTTTAATTTACAGAAACTATTATATAGCATGGATATCAAACATTCTCAGGGCAGACTGCATTAAAATCTGGAGAAGTCCTGGACAACCTCTGTCTGCATAACTCTTTTCCCTGACTCATGATGCATCATTCTTTTATACTGAAACAACATAAAAAGCTTTGGGGCACACCTGCCTCTGAGGATTGACTGCAGTTGATGAGCTTTGGAAGTGACCAGAAGATTCTCTCATTTTGCTCTGGATTGACCTATCATCTCTTTCTCTTGCACACTCTCATTTGGTTTCCCAGGTTGATGTATTAACATCCCGCCTTCTAGTTCCTTGTTTTAACTGCTTTCTAACATGCTTTGGTAGGTGGGATAATCCCTCCCCTCCCCACCGCCCCTAATGTTTATGTCCTGATCCTTGGAACCCATGAATATGTTAGATTATGTGACCAGGGGAAATTAAGCTGCAGGTGGAATTAAGAGTGCTAAATAGCTGGCTTTTAGGACACTGCCCTGGATTATTTGGATGGACCCAAAATAATCACAAGGAACCACGTAAGTGGAAGAGGGAGGTGGAGAGAAAGAACCGGAGAGATGGCAGCTTGAAAAGCTAGCTTTGAAGATAGAGGAGGGGCCCAGGAGCCAAGAATGCAGGAAGCTTCTAGAAACCAGGGAAAAGGCAAGGAAATGTTTCTTCCTTGGAGCCTCCAGAAGGAACATGGTCCTCTCAACACTTTGATTTTAGCCCATTGAGACTGTTTTCAGACATCAGACATCCAGAACTGTAAGATAATGTATTTGTATTGTTTTAGGCCACTAAGCTGGTGGTCATTTGTTACAGCATCAATAGGAAACTCGTACATTCTCCTCAGATGTCTGACAGTCACCATCTTGTTTCTTTTTGACTCTTTGCTTTTTCTCCATTTCTGGAAAATATCACTTCCAGGGCTCTTTAGTTCTCCTAACGAAAGCAACATATATGGAGGTGAGCATTGTGAAAGCGTCCGTGCTATCTGCAGATGGTAACTGTACTAGTGGCTTACTTAAGGTAGAAGTTCATTTTTCTCTCACATAACAAAAGTTGATGTTCAAAGCGTGTAGCAGTCAGTGCTGCACGACCACCAGCCTCTCGAAGGGAACACAGCTGAAAACTGAGTTCAGGTGTCCAGGTGTATGTTTGAATACCAGCCCTGCATGCACAGTCCAGCAGGTCTAGACTGGGATGGATGGTCGGCTGTGCTCCCAGAGATCATTATGACCCAAGTTCTCCCCAACATGTTGCTCCACCTTCCTTTAGGCAGCTTGTTGAAAATGCAGAATCTCAGATTCATTCCATCTCAAACATTCTGGAGCAGAATTTGCAGTTTAAGAAGATACATGGGTAATTATTATGCACCAAGTTTGAGAAACATTGCCTTTGAGCAGGGTTTTCAACCTCAGCAGTACTGACATTTTGGGTAGGTCAGAAAAGTCTCTGTTGTGAGGGGCTGTCCTGTGGGTTGGAAGATATTTAGTATTCTCTCTGGTCTCTACCCACTATATGCCCATAACAACTCCCCCCTTCAAAATGGCCCCAGACGTTGCCAGCTAACCCTGTGTGACAAAAATTGCCTCTGGTTTAGAACTCTTGTCTTAGAGGGTTTTTTTTTCCTCTGCGTGATCAGAACTGGGAGTCCACTCCACCTACATTCCAGCCAGCAGGAAGGGAAAGAGGGCAGAAGTCCAGGAAGCTATTTCTTCTTAAGCAAGTGAGGCAGAAGTTAAACCCATAACGTCCTCTGGCTTCTGTCGTTGAGAATTTTGTTGCATAGCCACATCCAGCTGCAGAGGAGTCTGGAGATGATATTGGGTGTCTCTGCTCCCAAGAAGGAGGGGAGGATGAGTCTGTCTCTGCTGCAGTAACTAACACGAGGATAGGGTCATAGTGTCTCTCTCTCTATTCTCTTCTCTCAAGAAGTGACTCTGGTTGGAAGGATGAAATACATTGAGTAGGCCTAGTATTTTTTGTGATTGGAACACAGAACTATTTTAGGAGATCACAGGATATTTTAGTAAAATTTGTCTAATTTTCTAATAGTGTGTTTTGATATCAAGAGTTCAGTGTCTTCTAAGCTTCACTCATCAGTATTACTCTTGCAGCTTTTTTTTTGCTTTAAAGTTGTACCCACCGATGGCTTTTTAAAAAAATCTTTGCCTTTCCTGTGCCAGTAACTTTTTATTGGTTATATAAAAATTAAGAAATTGTACACGTCTACCTTAAGTTTTTGCAAACACTATATAATTACGATGCATGTGCTTGATAAGGTGGAGAAATGTGTATATATGTGAGTGTATACACACAGATAGATATAGATATATCCATCTCTCTACCTCTGTCTATCTGTGTATCTGTCTATCTGGCACTACCTGCAATGGTACCTCCCTCATCCCTGTCCAGGCTCCTGCAGTAGACTTCTACTCTTTCCCCTCTGTAATCTGTTCCTTACATGGTGACCAGAGTAAGTGATCCTTTTAGAACATAAAGCAGACCATGCCACTTCCCTACATTTAATTATTTTCTAGTATGCCAACCTAGAACAAAATTCTAAGTTCTGATCATGATCTACAAGACCCTGCAGGATCTGACTCCTGCCCACCTGTTCAACTGCCTTCATCTGCCCTCTTCTCTTTGCTTCTCTGCTTGAGCTGTGCTAGCCTCCAGAGAAACCAAACACGGCCCTGCCACGGGGCCTTTGCCCTCTTTGCTCCCTGCACCTGTAATTTTTTTTCATTAGATAATTGCATGGCTTGCATCGTCCCTTCATTTGGGTCTCTGCTTAACCTCAGTGTGGCTTTTTTCGAACCACCTGATCTCACTACTCGTGTTGAGAGCTCCGCTCCTTGGGAAGTACTGGTAAATACAGTGTTGCCATTAGTACTTGCCTACAACTCCATAGTTACTCCACCCCCATCCAGGTTTCCAATATGTTTAATTCGCTGTTTCTTAATTCTCTCATTCTGCAGATAAGATCTAGTATTGATCTGGTAGCACAAAATGACCTTAATGTTGCTGGGGTCAAAATTTAAGAGATGTTTATGTAATTCTCAGCTATTCCTGCTATTTAAGTGCACTGCCACCAGGTGGTGGTTGTGTGACATAGGTTGAGTCAGGTATTTCCTGAGATACAAGATGTGAATGGCTCCTTGCTCCTTCTAACCTCGATGAACCCTGCATGGTTTTTCCCTGTGCCATAAAACAAGAGGGTTTATAAAAAGTTCACTTTTCAGTAAACAATAAACAGATATCAAAACAGATGCTTAGAGCTATGTTTAAAACAAACTCAAATACAGTTGGATTTTTTTTTTTTTTTACCTCCTTCTGAACCAATTTCTTCATTTGTGCTCAGATACAGAAACGATACTGGCAGGTCACATTTTTCTTTCCTTCTTAACACTCCTATGACTGTCCGAATATGGAAAAAGAACTTACCATGTAACTATAAATATATGTTAAGGCATTATTATTAGAAAATATTATAACACATATGCCAGGTGTTAAATGGATACACTACCCATTTAGAATCTTAAAATTACATGACAATTTCAACCAACAAACCCCATGACCTCACCCCAAACCACCAATTTCCTTATGTAGAACAAAGCAGTGATTTTCTATATTTGCTGGTTCTTAATTACTTATGTGTTGCTGCTGTGTTGAAAGCTTCTTCTTTTAGTTTCCCTTCACTTTTTGCCCTTGGGGCTCCTAGATTTTCTTGGGATTGTGCTCCTTTTCCACTCTTTCATCCACCAGGAGGAAGAAATAGCCCCAAATCACAATATGTCAAAGCACCTTTAAAGAAAATCTTTTCCAATGGTTTGAAACTTTGTTTCAGCTGCAGAACTCCATTGCCTAGGATTTTCCTGGATATAACACACAGAAACCCCAGGTACAATCTGAACTGAGCATGAACCAAAAAGGAATTTAATGACTCATGTATCTGAGAAGTCCCTGGTGGGGGTTGGGGGATCTTTTTTCAGGTGTGGCTGAATTAGGGTTTAAACATTGTAACTGGGTCCCTCCTTCTGGATTCTGCTGCTATTGAGGTGGTTGGTTGCATTCTCAAAACTTCTCTCCTTGTCTCTAAAGTGGGTGCCGGCCATTTCTCCTTCCCCAAGTGCAGTTGGAGAAGCTCGCCATCTTTGTCCAGGTCTTTGCTGAAGTCTTTGCTGAAGTCTCTGCTGAAGTCTCACTGTAGCTTATCAGGTCATGCACACATCCTTCAGCCAGTCCCTGTTGCCAGTGGGGTGTGAGACTCAAGGCACTGCCCCTCCGGGGAGCATAGGTAGGAGTCAGTTTCCCTGGAGGCACAGAGAATGAGATGCAGGGCATTTTCCCAGAGCAAAACCAGGATATGTTATCAAAGAAAGGAAATGAATGCTGATGCCAAAACAACAGATGTCTGTTTCGAGGCTCCTCTGTTCAAAAGCAATCTTTTGCCGAAGTACAGCTGAATAAAACAGACGCACTGAGACTTTCACCGGCTTGCGTGGAGATAGAAGAACTGGGTCCTGTTCTGTGTCTTTCTACCAAGGTGGGCACAAAAGGAGTATCTCAAAATCTCCCTCTCTAGCTCACTGGTGGAAGATTCTGTGTCTCTTCTTTAACCAAGAGAGGAAGAAAGGAATAAAGAGAAGTGGGGAGGGGGAAGCAAGATAAATTAGTCTCTGTACCTAAGATGTGTTAAATCCTAAAACATATCTATAGAACCTACCCCTCAGAAATCACTAATTATTTATTTAGAATATTGCCTATTTCCATCACTTCCTTAGCAAGCCCTAGCAGCTGCCTAGGAAAATCTAAAGAGATTGTATATCTTACAAGAGAATTCTTCAAATAGCAAGTGAAATCGTTCCATCACATTAAGTCTTCCTGCCCGGATTCGCTTCAAGTGGAGAAGGGAGAGATGATCTGGCGTTTGATCAGTCTTAACATAACTACTAGATAGTCCAGAATTTTCAAAACAGCCTTGATTCTATGCCATTTTATTCTGTTCATTTAAAATGAGACCTGCAATATAGAATTAAGGGTAATTTTTTTTTTATGCTTTTGTAACACTTTTTATAAAAATAGATTCCCATTTGGGGAAAAAAATTCCCCCTTCAAATCTAGTATCCTAATGATTTGTTTAAAAATGTATACCTTGTGTGTTGTTTGGGGGGTTCTTGTTAGTACGCAGTGATGTTTTCTTCCTCAGCTTGTGTGTGTATGAGAGAGAGAGAGAGAGAGAGAGAGAGAGAGAGAGAGAGAGAGATCAAATTGTATCTCGAAGGATCTTTCTGAAGGTTCCTCAGCAGGGACTTTTTTTTGGAAACTTTGGACCTTCGGCCTGTTAAGACCCAGGATCACTTATTAGGTCCTGGCCAATTTCCTATGTGACACTTGAACTTGACAGCTCCAGGGCCCATGTATTGGGATGCTTATTTTCAAAAAGAGATTTCTCTTCCAGATTTCTTTATTTTAAGATTCTGAAGNGTCCAGAATTTTCAAAACAGCCTTGATTCTATGCCATTTTATTCTGTTCATTTAAAATGAGATCTGCAATATAGAATTAAGGGTAATTTATTTTTTTATGCTTTTGTAACACTTTTTATAAAAATAGATTCCCATTTGGGGAAAAAAATTCCCCCTTCAAATCTAGTATCTTAATGATTTGTTTAAGAATGTATACCTTGTGTGTTGTTTGGGGGGTTCTTGTTAGTACGCAGTGATGTTTTCTTCCTCAGCTTGTGTGTGTATGAGAGAGAGAGAGAGAGAGAGAGAGAGAGGTCAAATTGTATCTCGAAGGATCTTTCTGAAGGTTCCTCAGCAGGGACTTTTTTTTGGAAACTTTGGACCTTCGGCCTGTTAAGACCCAGGATCACTTATTAGGTCCTGGCCAATTTCCTATGTGACACTTGAACTTGACAGCTCCAGGGCCCATGTATTGGGACGCTTATTTTCAAAAAGAGATTTCTCTTCCAGATTTCTTTATTTTAAGATTCTGAAGACTCTTTCAGAAATTCTCTTTTATTTCAGAAAAAGGCAACATTTTAAAGCAAATAGATTATACAGGAAGCTAACTTTTGTGATTTCTACTTTCCAGCAATGGTGCTTTTGCATAGGGTATATTCTTAAGAACAATAGCTGACTTCCATTGAGTACTTATGTAATTTAAAAGAGAACCCCAGGGAGTTCCTGTGTTCTTTATCTCAATCCATCCTCACAGCAACTCCTGTTGAGTTAGGGGAGAACTAAGGCGTGGAGAGGTAAGAATGATACCCAAAGGTACACAGATCATCAATGATAGAACCTGGATTCAGACATTGGTACGGAGGGTGCATTGTTTTAGCCACAATGCTGTGTTGCTGCTCTGAGAGAGACGATGGTGATGTTGTTCCCACCCACAAGCCCTACTGGGAAGTAGGGGCATCATTCAAAGTGGCCTGTCTGCAGAGAGAGCCACTTCCACAGCTGAATACAACATGCCTACATCTTAGAGAATAGCTCCTCTTGCCGCATCTCGAGTCTGTTGATCATGTCTACCTACTGTAGTTTGGTTTAAAGGCTTTAGTACTTCGGATAACTTCAGAGAGAGGTATTGATTTTCTGAGTCCTGCTGCGGGCTGGCAGTTACAGAGACCCAGTGACTCAGCTGCCCCTTCCCAACATGGGGCAGTGGAGGTAGGAGAATTGCCCTGAGCTGTATATTCTTTAAAAGGAAAGGGAGAAAAAAAAAATCCCTTCAGCCCAGGCTATTCCAAGGCTTTGTGAAGGAGGGAAAACAGCTCTTCTCTGTCTCCTTGCTGAGGAATGCTTCCAGCCCTGCTGCCTTGGTTGTGATGGCTCTGTAGGGCGGGGCTTATGACAGAGACATTAAGCGTTTTGCTCAGTGATATAGGGACATCATGGTCACGTTCTTATTCTATGTTGAAGAATTTTTCTATCTCCCTAAGATTGACAACTGCCTTTGGAAAAGTGTTTTCACGGACAGTACTTTGGCTAGAATCTTAGTAATAATGTCACTTGCTTGTTACCAAGCTCTGTGACATGACTATTCCCCAGACTTTGGAATCAAGTCTAAGGTATCAAGCATGGAAAAGAAGAGCTTGTTGAGTGAAATAAGCAAAGCGCAGAGGAATAAATACCACACGTCACTCATATGTGGGAGCTAAGAGAGAAAGAAGGAAGGAAAGAAAGACTACAGTGGTGCGTTGGACTTGCAGAGGGAGAGAACATTCCTTGGGCTACGAAGTGGAGTGGGGGTGAAGGGGGGATATTGTGCAGGAGACACGGGGTACAAATGCAATTTGTGGTAATGGGTATACAGCCAGTATGAATCTGGCCCCCACATCATGGGCAGGAGGTGTGACAATCAGCTTTGTATTTCATGAATATTCATAACCAATAAAATAAAAAAAAGAAGAGCTTCCAAACCCTACCTCCTTGCTAAATCCGGCATTATTTCTTACCTCTCTTGACTACACCTTGTCAGCCACACTTGCAGGATTTCTGTCTGTTCTGATCAGGGCAGAGTTTGCCCCATTTCTGTGCCTCCATTCCTGCTATGACTCCTGGGGCTTTCTCTTTCTTTGCATTTGTAAGAAGAATCATGGTGCCATAGACTGAGTGCTTGTTATGCCCGCAAAGAACGTTTACATGATGTGCATTTTCTCCCCAAACAGCAGTCCTCGTGACAACCCCGTGAGGGGGAGACTATTTGTATCCCCATTTTATACATGAGGAAACTAAAGTAGAGAACTGTTAACTAACTTGCCCAGGGTCACCCTGATCCTAAAGAAAGTCATGCAGAATCCCAGAGTTCTGTTATTGAATTCTGGATTTTGGTAGAAGTCACATACTAATCTCCCTAACTGGGCTGGCCCGTGGCTCACTCGGGAGAGTGTGGTGCTGATAATCTCCCTAACTGTCCAGCACTTAGTAGGGCACCTGGGATGCAGTAGGATTTTACTTAAGTTATTATTATTTAAGTAATACATATTCAGTGATGACAATTAGAAAGTACTGAAAGCATAGAAAAA